>NW_008580151.1:1903318-1906849 GCF_000520115.1 Aphanomyces invadans
TTGATACGTTACCTTAGTATTGAATGTTCCAACGGACTGTTTGCATGACATGATACCGTCAAGTTTATATCAGTTTAGATGGATATTTCAGTTAGGACTCCTCTAAAATGTAATGAATGCGCAAGGCCAACTATATTTATTGTCCCGAGTACTCCTTCGCGCGAAGAATATCCTTAATACTGAATAAGTACCTCGAATATCAATAAAGTATCAATTTATAGAGGTGACATTATTTTGAGAGGTTTTATGCGCGCGAAATGCGCCACGACATATCGGCCAGAACGGAGCACTTTCTAATGCCTCGAGGGCGCCCAGTGTCGAAGTATGGCGAGAAGAAGCCACCAAAGAAGTTCAAGTGCTTGTACATAACGTTCCAGAAGAAGAAAGAGGTGATTGATGCCATTGAAAGCATTGGGATGCAAGAGACGCTCAACACGCACTTTACCCACTGGTCGAGGCTGCCCGGGAGACTGCACGAAGGAAAGTGTATGGTTGGATAAAATAACGAGATCATATCATGAAAATGGCCTCTTGCCCACGCACTTCGACCCACATGATCACACGCACGACGGGCACAGGATGACTCTGCCGTCAGAAGTTGAGGAGCAGCTGGCAGGATGGGTCCAAACCATGCGTACCGACGGAGTGCCTGTGACGCCAAAGATGCTTCAGCTCATGGCATTGGAGTAAGCAGTTGACGTTGAGCTTACCGAGTCGGCATTGGATGCGCGGGTTCAAGAAGCGATTCAACTTGTCGACGCGCTGCAGGACCCGCCAAGGTCAGGATACGGCAGGCGAGGGCGAGACGGTGCTTCGTGAGTTCTCCCAACGCGTTCGTGACTTCATGACGGCACTTGGAATTGATGTCGTCTATAACGCCGATCAGACAGCCATCAAATATGAGTACTTACCAACCAGGACAATCAACCAGCGTGGTGAGAGAACCGTGTGGGTGCGGTGCGAAGGCAAGACGAAAGACCGTGCGACCGCAATGGTCATGGGGGACTCTGCTGGCAACAAGTATCCCCTCGTCGTGGTACTGAAGACAGCGCAGTCGAAAGTGAAGGCCGTCGTTCATGAGAACTTGACCATGCGCCATGGTTTCGGAAAGACGGTTTGGCGACAAGTGCAGCCACTGCAAGATGAGATGGGATGTCAGATTCATGGAAATCCAACCGCGTGGTGGAACAGCGGCCTGTCGATTGCCTTCTTACGATTTCACTTCGCCACAAGGCCCGATCGAGAGTCCAAGAAGGTGCTTTGGGATGATTTCTCGGCGCATTTCAGCTCGGACGTTGTCGCCTACGCTCATGAATTAAATGTCGAGTTGATGAATATACCACCGAGATTCATCTGGGTGTGCCAGCCGACTGACGTTTCATGGATCCGGCTTCTGAAGGCACGCTTGCGAACGATGTGGATCGACACCATCAAGCAGCAAGAGGTTGCCAGCTGAGTATGCGGGGGCCCTTTCAAATTGCAGCCGTCTTCTAATCGACATGGAATTCTGAGTTGGATCACAAAGGTTTGGTCTGGCCTGCCTACCAGTGTCATATTGAGTGGCTTTTCAAAGTGCAGACTTGCGGACAGCGTGACGTCGGCCAGTGACGAAGGTGAGTTAATCGTTGAAGACGACACGGTCGACGAGGAAACGATGGCATCCCTCGTTGCAAGCTGCTACATTGATGTCACCATTGATTCAGCCCAAGACATTGGCGAGGATGAATTTTGAATATTATGAACTTCTGTTTTGTATTGTATTTTTGATGAATTTTGAATTTTATAAACTTCTGTTTTTTATTGTATTTTTTTGTTCAAATTTCTCCAGAACTTTATGCATCGTAAATTATATTTCTATTGACAATTGATAATTTTGTGATGTCGTCGTCGGTAGACTTTGACTTGAGATTTTTATATCTAAACTGAATTAAAATAGAATTGACGCAAATGTGATCGGAGAGTCGTCGGGTTGTGTCATATCACCTGTCTAAACTGAAATAAACTAGACGGTATGATTATTGCATTATTTTGCACATGTGTACAGTACATGGCATCCGACATCAAACGGACAAATTTTGACCAGGGGATTGGACGACCGACAATAAAAAGTGCAATGATTGGATGAAAAAAATTGCACAATTGGATTGGGCTCATGAACAAATCATCAATATTGCGCAATAACACGATCAGACTGGAAAAAAATATTGCGGTTTCAACACCATCCTTATCGAACATGCCTCGAAAGCCCTCGGTGACCGCAGCGTCAAAGCAAACGATCGAAGAGTCGTTGAACCACTCCATGCAAATGGCATGCGAGCTCTTGTCTATCAAACGATGGTCCAGTCGTCGCAAATGCGTAATTGGCTGGGCAATAAATACTCACAATGTCTTCACGCTATAGACATTCCTGGACGCCCAAGCCCACGATGCAAGTCATGCCAACGACGGCGTCGCTCGCGAAATACTTGTGGCGGAAGAAGCGGCCCCTGACGCAGGAGGTGTTGCAAGCCTTTGGCAGAGTATTCCTCGTCCGCATAAACCACGTTCTCACGCTCGATGTAGACGCAGCTGAGCCACGACTCCAGTTCAAGCTTGCGATCGACAACTTCGTCGCGTACATCGGCCACGTCCGCTGTGATTGTTATAGATGACTAAATGCAGGTATGCAAAATGATTGGTTGGCCAAATATTTGACGACCAGATTGTCTCAACATTCCCCCCTAATCGTGGCTTTCTGCATTTGTTGATTGTTGCTTGGGGGAGACAATATTGCTCTTGTGTTGCTCGAACTTTGGTTTCGGCAGTGCTTTCGTGAGCATGTCGGCAATCATGTCGTTGGTTGCACAGTATTGGATCTTGATGATGCGTTGCTTGACCAGGTCGCGAATGAAGTGGTGTCGGACGTCAATGTGTTTGGTGCGTTGTTGCAACGTTGGGTTTTCGGCCATCTTGATTGTGCTTTGGTTGTCCTCGTGAACGATGATTGGTAAGTATAAGGGCAATTTGAGTTCTTCTAGGAGAGACTTCAGCCAGAGAGCTTCTTGGAGACCGTATGCCATTGAGATGTATTCAGCTTCTGACGTGGATAGAGCAACGATGTTTTGGAGCTTTGACTTCCAGCTGATAAGGCAGCTGTTGAGGTACAGTAGAAAGCCGGAGGTTGAACGTCTTGTTTGAGAGTCGTTCGCGTAGTCAGCATCAACAAAAAGTTCAATTTGGAACGTTTTGGCATTGGACTTTGTGTAAATTAATCCATCATCTTTGGAGCCCTTGAGATAACGTAAAACGCGTTTTGCCATTCGAGTGTGTTCAGGGCGTGGGTCGTTTAGGTGTCTTGAGAGCAATGTTACTGTATATGCGATATCTGGCCTTGTAGTCGTGGACAGGTAGAGTAGTTCGCCCACCACATTGCGGAAAGGCAACTCAGGTGGCGAGTCGGAAGGACCAAGGGATTTGAGTGACAGAGTGCATTCTTGGGGAGTCGAGGTTGCATTGCAATCTGAGAGACCATGCTTTGCGAGAATGTCCGAG
>NW_008580151.1:1909928-1917377 GCF_000520115.1 Aphanomyces invadans
AACTTGGGGAATACTTTACATGTGCAACTTTACTGGAAATCGACCAATCACATCGTTGCCGGATGAAAGTGTCGGATTTGCAGAGTTCACCGAGGGTGAAGTGAGCAGCTTCAGGCATTGATTTGAGAGTACATCCAAGATGCATGATATCATGTATTAGGTCGTAGAAGTACTTATCACCCATTGGCTAAAAATCATACAATTTCTTGTTGCAGACTCAAAAGTGCGGCATTAGACAGATTTAGCAAACGTTGGTTCTGTTCAACAGTATCTGTAACCTAAAATTCAGAACAAAAATAGAATGAAATCACAAAAATTGACTTTCGCAAGTCATCCGATTCAAACAGGTTCTATCCGCTAAATTAGTCCAATCAAAATACAGCTGTTACGACTGCACATCCGCAAATGCTGTCATGCCATGAGATCGCATCACTCCATCATTTCCGCGCTAGGGAGTCTGGATCAGGCTGCACCTCATCAGCCATGATGGCGACACGAAATGAGAATTTATGCGGATGCAGCAGATGAAGTACTGGTTGTAAAATCGTGCAATTTTGGCATCGGCTGCAACAAGTTGTCACAGGTGGGTTCCAAACTTATTGAATCTGAGAGATAGGTTGCAGATACTGATCTCCCCCCCTAATCGAAACGGTCCACTTTATGCTATTTGTACAATCTATAAAACATTGGAGGTATAAACTATTGAAATACACAGCACAACCATTTGAATTTCAAACGTACTTCGAAATATAATATTATAATACTTCAAGTTATATTCACTTTGACCCGTTTCGTTTAGGGGGGGAGATCAGTAGAACAGAACCTGCCTTTGTGAAATCTGTCTAATATTAAAACATGGTGAAGTACCACTGGGGTCATTTTCCCGTCGTTTCCTGTAGGTATGCACCGTCTTCCTGCTCAAGAGACTTTAAGACAATCATGCCGCGATGGACGATTAGGAATAAAAATACCCCACGACCGGTTAATTTGGACGATCGTGAGAAAGATTCCCACTCGTTGGATGATCTTGAGAAATCCCTCTCCATAAATTGCTCTGACATTTGTAACATTGCAAATATTTTTCATTTCTTCTATATACTGAATATTTGTACTCTTATATTCCGCTGTCTTTGTTCTCGTGTAACTTGCACAAGAAACTCAACGTATTGTCATTTCTCCGTAAGTGCCAAAACTGCTGAATTGTTGAAATTGCAACTTGTCCACAACAATTATGCATCTGCATCACCAAAGTCACCGTCGAAAGAGCCCGACGCCAGCGGCTGCGACTCCAAATGCAAGGAATCGTGCACCAGTGGCAACCAAGAAGCTCAGGCATTACCTTGGACGTATCGGGTGCAAGCTGGCCATTTTCCGCCATCGAGAAAGTCCCTCATTCCCTTCATGTACCGCATAGTGTTAGGGTCTTTTGCGTTGTTGTAGACACGATTCAGGCATGAGGGAGAGTGGGGGGCGTTTGTGGAAGTTGGTTCAAAATTGACGTCACCGGATGAGTATGTATTTTAGCCTTTCGACCATTCAACGTTGTGATTTTCTACTTTAGTCTTTCGGCCAGCCAAGGTCGTGATTTTCTACCACCACCATCCATGGTGCGGACTTGCAGCAGGTACGATGCACACGATTGCCGGGGGCACTGTTGGCGGCACACACGGGTCCTGATGCGATCTTGCAAATCCATTGACTGCAACCAAACCCCAGCGCAAGGGGATTCCGTTGCTGCTTTGTTCCAAAAATCCAAACCGTCTGTGAGAGCGGTGGCGACGACATTCAAAATCCAAAGCCGTGTTCATTAGCTGAGCGCAGCGCGGTGGTGCAAATCACACGTTGAATACAATATTTAGCGTCCCCTAGTTGGACGAGTCTATGATCGACGCACCGGAAAAGTCCCGCACTGCGTCCTGCAGAGCCAACTTCATGGCGGTGTCAAATAGCTTGGCCCGCTTGAAGAAAGCATCGCGTCCAGGGACGGGGGGTGGTTGCGTCGCAGTTTGCGGTTGGAACGACAGAGATTTCAATGCTTCGACGAGGCCACGGACTTCAGGTGTCGTCATGTCGGGAGATGGTGTGGTCTCGAGGGGCATGTGGATCACGCTGGTCAAGCCACAGGTGTTGGCGGAGTTGGCCGACGTCACGATCCTACGGCCAGGATACATCCATCAGGTGTGTCCACGATGCGAATCGTCCTCCGCACCATCCCGCCATGTCGTCGACGGCGCGCCGAGTCATGTGAGGCTCCAACTCATCTTCCAAGACCGATCGAAACACTAGAACGTCACGGCCGTCTTCCTGGAACAGCTTGATGATGGTGTTGGTAAAGGCAATGGCTGGGGCGTGGTTGGCGCGAGGACTTGCAGGAAAGCCCTCCATCCCGCTCAATGATTTGCTTCTCCGTCGCTGCGAGAACCGCTCGTAACGCGTCCATTCGTCAATGTTCTCCATGGTCTACGTACGAGCCATCTCGTCAAGCGAACCACACACCTCCACCCGGTCAAACTACGACACAACGGATGACTCGGAAGCAGCGGCATACCTCGCTGCAAGCGTCGTCGAGCAGCATGGGGCCGAGGTCGCCGCGAAATGTGCGCCAGACAGCGTCCATCGCGATGCGATATGGAAGCTGGATCGTGGTGTGATTGACAACCTCCAGCACGTTTTGGCCACTGGACAGGGTTTTGGGTGTGGCGCGGAACAAATCATCTTTCTGACCGACGACTTGAGCCAAGATGAACGCATTGGCTTGTCTGTGGTACTGGCGGTCGGCAATAGCGTGAATGGCGGCCGCGCGCAGCGTCGCGTGGGCTGAGAGCTTGTATTCCTGCCAGTCGGCACCACCATACGTGGACTAGCCAGATGAGGACGTGAAATGTCGTGCTGTACTTGGATATATGGTGGCAAGTACCGTCGCCCAACGAGGTTTCTTGTTCATCATGGTCTGAATTTGCTGGATAAACATGCTCCCTTCCATGATAGACGCACGGAGTTGATCGTTTTCTATGACTGCGCGGCGCTTCTCCAGTCGCTCCTGCCTAGCCGCGGCCTCCCATGCCGACATATTGAACGGCGTCAGATTCGACGCACGCTTCTTGTCGTGTGCGAGCTTGGCCTGCAGGGCACTCACTTGTTTCTGCAAGTAACGAATTTCTTCCTTTTGACGATTCACGCGCTTCCGTGCGGCGCGCGGCGGCTGCGTCTTGTGTTCGTGGAGACTGGTGTTTGAAACAGGAGAACTCGCGTCGTTGGACGTGGTGTCCGACAAAACATCGGCTGTCGACTCGCTCCAGCTCGGTAAAATGTCGTCAATGGGAAAGCTGTCGTCAAGGAGATCACAAACATGAGAAAACTCGTCCTGGAGTTCCGCGTCTGTTGCAATGAGGAATTCCAAGTCTTCCATGATATTCCACGCGTCGCTCGCCGTGGCCGCTTCGTCTGTCGCGTCAACTCTGTGCATTGCGACTTTTTCGTGCTTTGAAAGATCGTCAAGCAGCGCGCTAGCCGCGGTCGATGTTGTGGCAGGACTCACACCAGGTGCGGATGCCGTCGCCGCCATCTTCGCTGGGACCTTCGACACAACACAAAACACGAGAATGTTTGTTGTGTTCAGACAATTCATCAACCAATGGCAGCTCAGCCAGGTTCGACGAACGAGATCGTGGACTTGGGAACGGCGCGCGGTAGAGGATGCTCGCTCAGGAGCACAATACGTGGCCGTGGTAGGCGCTATGTGTTGAAGAAGTCATAGGGTCTTCGAGGGTGATTGAGGCTTCGCATAGTCACAACGCCCGGTGGTGTGGTCGAAACCTCAGCGCTTCGATTCCTAAAATCTTCACAAAACTCACATTCTCACGTATTCGTCGCGATCACTTTATTCCCAGAACTTTCAATGTTTTTGCGTCATTGGAATAGTGTCAGTTGCAAACAGATGAGCAAGTACTTCCTCCGTTTCAAAATACTGTTGTGGAATGATGAAGAGGGAAATCTACACTTGAAAATTGTATGCTGACTTGCTGATAACATCGTATTTTTATTCAAAAGTCTAATGTTACAACCAACAACACCATGATATGATGAATGAACAACTTGCCATTAGAGAGGTTTCATACCAGTCCTTTCGTTTCCTGTTTCGCTTCCGAGGAGCTGAGCAGGAAACGAGCAGATTCAAATTTCAAAAGTATCATCGATGTATTCGTTTCCTGAAGTAGTTGTACATCATTGAAACGACAACACTACCACTTCGCTTGACGCTCTGGAGCTTGCACATGGTTCTCTCTGTCAGCGACATCACCCGACTGCTGCCACTCGCGACGACTAAGACATCCCGCGACATGCTGTTGCAATTGTACGTTTACCAGTACATAGAACCTCCCGTCATTCCGAAAGTGTGCTTTTCGCTCGACGGGTACGCAAATGCCAACGCCCTTTTGGACTTCCGCCTTGACGTCCACGGCATAAAACGACTGGGGTACCTCCTCGGGCTGCCTGCTGTCATTATCACTGCCAACAATACTCGTATTTGCCGCGACGAAGCCATGTGTGTGCTACTGAGCCGGCTGACATTTCCCCGGCGCTACCACGATATGTCTCGCATGTTTGGACGTTCCCGAGCACGACTGTGCGACATCTTTTCGTACCTTGTTCACGACATTTTTGGCCGGTGGAAACAAACGTTGTTTTTGAACAAAAAGCTGCTTCGGGCCCGCATCAACCAATACTGCCATGTTGTTGCAACCAAAGGATCTCCGTTGGAATGTGTGTTTGGGTTTATTGATGGCACCAAGGTTCAAACAAATCGGATATCAGCCACTGGAGATGCTTCAAATTTGCAAAAGCAAATTTACAGCGGACACAAACGATACCATTGCCTGAATTTTCAGGCCGTTTCTGCCCCCGACGGCATTTGCGTTCATTTCTGGGGGCCTGTCGAAGGCCGTCGCCATGACTCAGCGATGCTTGCCATGAGTGGCTTACTGCGGTCATTTTCTCAAAATCCCGACATTTTTGCCTCAAAGTTCATATATGGGGATCCCGCGTACGGCGTGACGAAATTTGTCTTGAGCGGCTATCGTGGAAACAATCTGTCGCCGGAACAACAAAACTTCAACAAATGCATGAGCAGTGTTCGCCAAGCTGTGGAATGGAATTTCAAAATCATGAAAACGCTGTGGCCACACGTTTCGTACAAGAACATGTCGAAAATCATGCAATCACCGGTGGCCAAAATCGTGTGCGTGGCAATGTTGCTGACAAATTGTCATTGCTGTCATTTTCGGGGAAATCAAATTAGCATGTACTTTGATCTACTGCCACCAACACTGGAAGAGTACCTTGACACTGTGGAAATTGTAGATTTGTGAGATTGATAAATACATCTAAAAATCTGTAATTCGTAATTCGTAACATTTCATTAGTCTGGAACGAAAACTACGAGTACTGTGCGTTCACAACTTGTTCACCAGGGCAGATAGTAGAGAAGTCAATGTCGACTGCAACATTTGAACTTGTTGAGCCTGCATTTGTACTAGTTGCAACTGTGCTTCACGATCCTTGGCACGCTCTTCAAGCTCCTTGATCTGGTCCAATTTTCTCTCCTCCATCTCCTTTTCAAACATGAGCTTGCGAAGATCCAATTCGCACTTGTTGCTCTCGTTCATCAGTGAGAGAACCTTCAGCATCTTGCCACCGCCACCACCTCTGGATTCGTCGTCATCTTCCTGGGCCTTTCGTTTTCCTTGCGATCGCATGGCTTCGTCGCGGACGGTGGCACCATTCTCCTCCACAGTTGCTGCTTCTTCGCATTCGTTGGCCGCTCGGCGGTGCTCTTCTTGCTTGGCTTCGTCGACTTGGTTGCAAAGGTCGTCCAAAAGGACTGTCTTTTCAGTGACATGCTCGGCCGCACCCGAGGCACGTTGCGAGGCGTTGTTGCTGTCACGATGGTCGCGCAATAGGATTAGAAATCGGGCTTGCGCCTTCTTTCCATCGAAATTGGGGCGATCAAACTCACCTATTGTAGCCAAGTTGCGCGCGACGGATTCCCAAACATCCATTATTTTGCCTCGGTGGGCCAGAAACGGCATTTCAACGCTGACTTGCGTCAGAAGGAGCACGTCTTCGCGCTCTGTGAAGACGCGGCGCTTGACGGGTGTTGTCATCTTCAGTGGACGGGGAAAAGAATGAATTCCTTTCCGAGGGTCGTGGGAAAAGAATGACAATCAAGTTTGGCGAGTTTCCTTAACGGTTTTGGTAGGGTTTCATAAAACATACGGTGGGAAGCGAAACAGGAAACGAACGGACAAAATGGAAACCTCTCTATTTACAAATTTATATTGTCAACTGCAGCAACAATTTCGTCGATTTGTCTCTTGTCCATCGAGAGACCAATCGAAGATGAGAGATTGAACATGTCAACAAACCTGTCCATATTCTCTTCACTAGACAAGCGAACTTTCAGTGCACCAATTGCTGCGATTGCATCAGAATCACAGACTGGACGCATAACACACAGTGCCGGAAGTCTAGATATGACATGCAACGAATTTCTCATATCTCATGCTCTATAGGTGGAATTTTTTGCTGATCGGCGCAATGGACAGAGTTTGATTGGATAAGAAACACAGAATGCACCACTCTTTTGCTTGAAATGAGTGATATGAAAAAGGCGGTAAACAAAGTTTTCGCACGAGGAACTCAGAATATGACACTTGCGAAATTGCATTCAATACACACTCCAATCTCGCAAAAAACACGTTGTACGACTGCACCTGCCTATAATTCAATTCAATACGACCAAGCACCAAGCACTCTGGAATGGGACATGGCGTCATACTTGACGAGTTTGAACGTGGCCAGGTTGCCGCGTGGGCGGCACTCAATATATCCGTTAACTTCATGGCAACAAGCCTCGGGAGGTCCCGTGGCGCCATCACACGATACCTGCGAAACCCAGCGATGTATGGACAGCGTTACCGTGGCGGAAAGCCACGCAAAATGTTCTTTGGCGAAAAAAGGCGCCTTTTCCGTGAGGCTTCAGCAACCGGTGCATCCTCTGCTGCCCTTGTCAACCAACTGGAACTGCCTGTGTCTGCCCGGTGGGTCCGTGCCCTATTGTCTTCCAACGACAATTTCGACTATATTAAACGCAATTCGACCCCCAAGTTGACCGAGGCCCATATGAAGGCAAGACTTGAATATGCGAATACCAACCTCATTTCACCGCCAGACTGGAGCAACATCATCTGGTCAGATGAAAAAATATTCAACCTGGATGGGCCAGATGGCCTCCAACATTACTGGCATGACCTTCGGACCGAGCCTCAGACGTGTTTTCACGCCAATTTGGTGGAAAAAGTGTGATGATTTGGGGTGGCTTTTCGAGCCGCGGGCTCTGCGAATTGGCTTTCCTGGAAGGCAACCAGACGGCGGTCATATATATATGGA
>NW_008580151.1:1926987-1929218 GCF_000520115.1 Aphanomyces invadans
ATTCTCAAAATCAAGTCGCTGCAGCCAATGTTTAAAATATCAAAATATTTTCTGATGGCAAAATGTGTTCTTAGGGTTGCATACTTTAATCAAGATATCCGTCTTTGCAGTAGCATAGCATAGTTTAATCAAGTGAATACGGATGTGACAACTTTTTTGGACCGGAGTAGTATTTCTTATTTTTTCACATTGGAGTAATAAAATATTAATAACTCAAAGTGTGCCGATCTCTATGGTATTGTACCAAAGCAAATGGTATAGTGTTCCTCTATAGTCAGGGGTGGTGAAAACCCGACTTTTTTCGCCTGACAAAACGGGTTTAAGGCTTTAATAATTGAAACCCGGTTCCTGGGTATTAAAACTATGGCTTTATTCCGGGTAACATTAGTCGAGGCTGGCACGATCGGAATCACTCTCGCTGGCGTACTCGTCGCCCGTCGGACAACTGTAGAACGCACCCATGTTGTTCTTGATGAACATGAGCTTCTCAACAGTCTTGGCGCTCAGGGAGTTCCTCAGCTTGGAATGGATGAAGCCTATCGTTGAGAAGTTTCACTGCACTAAACGTCGCCATACTAAAGGTAAAGAGATGGATCGCGACGCTTTGCACCCCTACCCACTGACATTAATCGGTCTGCAAGTACTGCATCACGGTCTTCGATCCCTTGGGCAGTATCTGGTAACTGAAGGAGTTCGCCTGCTGCAGAAATGAAGCACGTCGTGAACTGAATGTACAGCTTCTCCTTGCGGTTGCCGTCAATGGGCGTAATATCGTCGACAGGACTGTTGATCAACACTTCCTCCACACTGCGTCGTGAATCCGCAGGCAGCCCGTCTCCAATGTGTCTTGGGTCGAGCGATACGACAGACCGTGAGGTACGCCGTACATGAACTGGAAACGTCGTTGTGCCAGAACCACCAGGTACTCCTGCAGCGTGATAATGTTGCTGGTCAGGACCGTCTTGTACTATTCGGGTATCCTCCTCCATACTGTTGATGAGCTTGTGGAACGGAGCACATTTGTTCACATGGACCTTCGCTGATTCGCTTTTCTTGTGATGATTCACTAGCACTGCGGCAGTGCTTACTGAGGGCCAATTTGTGCTGGTGCGGGTTAACGTCGTCGAGGTAGAGACTCCACAGGTCACTCACTGCCTTGCTGACCACGTTTTCGCCCTCCTGGTGCAGCATCGTAATTGCCATTGCGGTTCAATGGATCGCCACCTGCTCCGGCCCTAGGATCAGCGTTGATATTGCTGCTGTCGGCGATGTCGCTTTTGATGTCGATGAGGATGGCCACCGCATCCATCACGATGTCGGACATGATTACAAGTGCAATGGAAACTGCCAACAGAGCCCAGGTACCGATCTTGCCATCCCACATCCCTTCGCACTTGCCGCTTAAGCGACGTCTTGCAACCGCAGTCAGGAGCATGACCTTCGTGATGTGCCGCTTGGATTAGCAAGTGCATGCAGGGAACTCTTCATCACGCCACAGGTAGTAGCGTCGGTTGACTGCGTCACAAAATACCATTTCTCATCAATGTGCACCCGATTGAACATATCGTGCCACACGAGCTCGTTATCACGTCTCGTACGTAGTAACAAACAAACAATCGCCACCCGCTCGGCCTTGTGCTTGTCCGTCAGCATGGGCTTCGCGCGACTTGTGCGTCGTCGAATCGTCTTGGCCCGAACGAGCCTCCACAGCATTGTCGACGCGATGCCTGTGGACTCGGCCAGCGCACGGAATGTCGAGCGATGGTACGGATCGGCGGCCTTGACGGCAGCCTCCACGAAGTGTAAGCATATCATGCTTTGTGGTCGGATTTTTCCGGGGTTGACTGTAACGATTACTAAATACAGTACTTGAATTTGGACCGAATCAGGATTTTGGCCTCATTTGTTCATGCACATTCACTGTTCATCCAATGAGATTTTAGAAATAAATCTCTGCCTTTCCTCAGTCGTGTTGTAACGACAAACGAAGAACGCACTCTGAATTGCTGTCCGGTGCATACACATATCGAATAAAACTGAAACAGCAAGTTAAATCGACTCGAGATTCACGAGAATTTGATGTGGATTGATGTGCCTGGTGGGCAGGTGCTATTTGCGCTCTGAAGCCACAACCGGTCATCCTGCGATCTCCTGACGGAGACGGCAGTGGTGATGCTCTCCTCAAAACCGCGCGTTCTGACTTGATTGCCCTCTCGCATCACGCAACATCG
>NW_008580151.1:1940626-1956609 GCF_000520115.1 Aphanomyces invadans
GATCTGGCCAACACACTCAGTGATCTAGGCATAGAACCGATTTGTATTGATGACGTCGAGTAATGATACCGTTGGAGTTGTTGCGCTCGATAGGAGGGTTCTGGTGGTAAACCCCCCTCCTGAATCCAATGGCGGTGTCCGTTTTGGCCAAAGCCGAGATTTCAATTGTCGTGCGACATTTATTTAGTTCGTTTTGATTGGCTAATGAATGGATAATTCCTGTCTAAATTTTATATCCAATATTAATTTTCGTGGGATCTGCATTTTTATTCGGGGAGGCACACGCCGATTTCCTGATTCGGGCGTTTATTTTGGAACGGAGGAAGTACTTTATACAGTACTTGAATTTGGACCGAATCAGGATTTTGGCCTCATTTGTTCATGCACATTCACTGTTCATCCAATGAGATTTTAGAAATAAATCTCTGCCTTTCCTCAGTCGTGTTGTAACGACAAACGAAGAACGCACTCTGAATTGCTGTCCGGTGCATACACATATCGAATAAAACTGAAACAGCAAGTTAAATCGACTCGAGATTCACGAGAATTTGATGTGGATTGATGTGCCTGGTGGGCAGGTGCTATTTGCGCTCTGAAGCCACAACCGGTCATCCTGCGATCTCCTGACGGAGACGGCAGTGGTGATGCTCTCCTCAAAACCGCGCGTTCTGACTTGATTGCCCTCTCGCATCACGCAACATCGGGGTGGGTCGTTGGATGACGCATAGATTGACCATTGCGGTAATGCAGGTTGCCGACTTCTTGGCGGACGACACAGACGAGCTTTGTGAGGCGTCTCGAGGACAACGGATCGGGAGAGAAATGCCGTGCGCGTCAAGTTGGACTGACGTTTGAGACATAGCACCCGACCTCGCAAACGAACGCAAAACAAGGTTGTAGCGAATACTTAACTAGTACAACCATGTCTTGGCTGAATGAACAAGCGCCTACACAACTGCTTCGACAGGTCGCCTCGCGGTGGTGGCCGCGGGCTGGGATGCCGAGGGCGCCGGAAGTAAGGCAGCAATGGCAGCGTTCAATGACGCCTTGATGGCCTGTTCAAATGCCTTCCCACGGCCGAGGAACGTGCCCATGGATGGAATCGGTGTCGAAATGGTTGTCAAATCCATCGACTGCGTGTCGATGTGCATGGTCGGGCTGGCCGCCGTCGGCGTCGACACGAACGACATGTTCTTGATCACGGCCAAGATCGCGTCCATGTCGTATCTCGTCCTGGGAGCGTTCTGCACCCCGTGCGCTTCCAGCGGCACTTGGAAGAGACTCGTGAAGCGGCAAGAGGTAGCAGGGGCGTCTGGATGCGGCCGTGTAACAATCCTACCACCACCAACTCTCATCCTTTGATCATGCCTTTGTTCAAGACGAATTTACCATCCCGCCATGTCGTCGACCAGGTTGGGAGCGGCTCCGCTGTCGTCGACAGGATGCGCCGCATCGACAAGAACCGTACGGCATATGACAACGTCCTTGTCGGGTCCGTGAAAGCGTTTACGAATGGTGTTCGACACGGCCGTCGGCACGTCCGTCGTGTCCAACTGCGGCTCCGCCTGCAAATGGTCCGTGAACCGGTCGTACACTGTGTCGTCGTCAATATGCTCGAGAGTCTAGCAAGGCGATGACGTGCTGACCACGAGAACGCTATGCACTTCTCGATGACGTACTTCTTGTGCCCGAGAACGCGACGATGGTCTCCAGCTGCCGGCCAGCGATTCCCAGCATGCCGACGTTGCAGTGTGATATGGAATTGGCAAGTTTACATGGTTGATGACCTGTAAACCCGGTCGGAAGTCGGGTAACGTAATGGGTTTGGCTTGGTACAAGTCGTCGTCTTGGGCAAGAACGCCAGCCTGCATAAAGATCTCGACGTGGCGGCGGCGCTGTAGGTCCGCGATTGCGTGGATTGCGGCGAGCCGACGTCCGGTAGCCGCCGGGAGGTGGTAGGTTCGCCAGAGATCATTCGTAATGGGATGGTCCTGATCGGTGACCAGGATGTTCGTGAAAGAACTCGGGAAGAAGAGGACATTCAAATATATACCGTCAACTGCGATGTTTTCTTGAAAACGATGCGCCGAAGATGCTCAATAGATGCGGCCCGCTCTTCAACTGCGCTCCGGAGGGCGGCGTTCTCATCGGACGCCCGCCGCGCTTCCACGCGTTCATGCCGAGCAGCGGCAGCCCAGATCGATATGTGATGCGACGGTGCGCTGACTTTCGATCGGGATTCAGTCAATGCTTCCAACTGTCGTGTGAGATCGACAAGCGTCTGTCGAAGTGCCGTGAGTTCCTCCTTAGCGACGTTGAAACGACGTCGCTTCAACTTTCTCGGCGGTGAATCAATGATATCGATGGCAGCACCGAGGACATCCTGCTCCAGCAAGGATGTGCCAGATCCGTGGTACAGAAGCCCGACGTCGTCCAAGCACAGGAACTCGTCCCACAGGTCACCGCCTTCGACCATGGCTCTAATCACGAAATTTTGCCTGCATTACTGCACAAAAGAATGTAATGTAAACGTTTCAAGATACATTCTCTATGCAATGTTGAACTTCATTTAAATATAAAATATTCCATCTCAAGCATATCCACACAAAAATTATGCAAGTAGACGTTTCACCCCATCCGCAAACTCCGGGGAGTGGCAAACTCGGACGACCTGGCGCCTCACGACGAGGGAATGCTTTCCTTGCCATCGCGCGCCTGCGTCCTCTCTGAAGGTTGGGCCAGACGTGCGCTATGACGTGGCAAAGCGAGCGATCGCGTCATTGAGCGCAGCTTTCATGGCTGTTTCAAACAACCGGCCACGTTCGAGGAAGGTGCGCATGGCTGGCAGGACGACGTCGTGGGGTTTGTGGTTGGATTTGCCAGGTCCAGGGCGTGAGAGGGAACGAATGGCGGACAAAATCGCTTCGATCGTTTGGCTGTCGTTGCGCTGATCTGGCCGTGTCCGTTCGTATGACAACTCGATTTCCTGTGCCACCCGTGCATCGAGAGGAATTTGAACGAGGCACGTCATCCTACATCGCGTTGGGTCTCGTGGATGCGGTGCCACGACGAGCCTACGACGAACGTGGGCCACGTGTTACACGTAGCCATGAACAGGTACCAGCCCCACGTGTTGTCGACAACGTCCTGAGCCATGTGTGGCACCAACGCGTCGTCAAGCACTGTCCTCCACACAATCACGTCGCGGCCATCCTCATCTTTGAAGAACTTTCGAATATTGTTGGAATGGCCTGTAATGTCGCCTTGCGTCTGGCAGAACCGCTCGTAGATTGTGTGGGCATCCAGCACTTCAATCGTCTAGGGTCCGTTGTTTCATCGGCATCCATCTCCCAACACTCGCAGCATGAGCTAGACGTACCTCGGTCGCATTGTCTGGGAGCGGCAGCATATTTCGACGATCGCTCGAGCTTCCGTCGCTGAAAGTCCGCCAGCATGCGGCACTCACAGTCGACGCTGGCGCCGGGAAGTTGACGTGATTCACAACTTGCAAAAGGATGTGGCCCGCCAACTTCACGGATTCCGCGCGGAACAGATCGTCTACCCGATCCAAGATGCCTGCTTGGATGAAGGCATGGGGCTGCCGTCTGAACTGCCGGTCGGCGATCGCATGGATGGACGCAGCGCGGACGGATGCTTGCGCGGCGAGTTTGTACGACTGCCATGCGTCGACGGTGGCATCGGGGAGTGCCTTATCCCATTTCAATGATCAGGATTTAAAAGGAGGGAGGGTGGAGTACCGTCCACCGAGGCTTTCGGTATAACGTCCGCTTCAAGTGCTCAATGAACACGGCGCGCTCCTTGACGGCAGCGTGGAGTTGTGCGTTTTCTTCTAGCGACCGCAGCTTCTCCACACGTTCGCGCCGCGCGGATTTTTCCCACACAGACTGGTCAAGTTGTCTACTGGCAGCTTTGGCTCTCGCCAACTCTACCTTCAAGTGTTCCACATGTTCGCGAAGGCGACGGATCTCCGCGCGATGGTGGTAATCGCGTAGTGGCCGCCGCCGCTTGCCCGACGGTGGACTGCACGTGCGGCCAGTCTTGTCGCCATCCACCACGTCCCACATAGACAAGAGATCGCCATGCTGGGATGGGCCATCTACGAGGAACTGGAGGTCTAGCAAGCCATCCCACACGCCGGTTGAGTCACTCGGATGTGCTTCCATCGCATTTGCTAGCTCGGTTGTGACCTTTGCGACTCCGGTGATTGGGCCATACCTGGCACAGTTTGGAATTCATGATGTTTGAAACACGTTTGAAACAGTTAGAAAACGCTTCCACGATGTGGCAGGTCGGAGATGTGGACCCGTCACAGACATACTCTATCTACACATGCACCCATGGCCAAGGGATGCACCAGGTATGAGTTGATGGTTCGGGCTAGGGGCGTTCGCATGGAGTAGCACCGAGCTCT
Source organism: Aphanomyces invadans (assembly GCF_000520115.1). NCBI lineage: Eukaryota > Oomycota > Saprolegniomycetes > Saprolegniales > Verrucalvaceae > Aphanomyces > Aphanomyces invadans. Next base: position 1,945,059 of record NW_008580151.1, read on the forward strand.
GCCACCTTTGCCCGTAGCGCCCGCTCAAATGCTTTCCCGCGTTCGAGCATGGTCCGAATGGCAGGATACGGAATCGTTTTCACATCGACCGTGGCGTTGTCAGGCTGGACAAAGCACGATCGCTGCACCATTTCTACGACTGTGTTCTCGGTGTGCTCGGTTGCCGCTGCACCACTTGCTCCAGCTTGAAGGCGACGGCAAGTCGCCAATACTGGGCCCAATGGAACCTGAAGCAAGCACTTGAGTTGGCACTTGGCGCTGTCGAGTGGATGCGGCACCGCTTCGATCCTACGGCACATCGAGCTTCTTGTTGAGAGTGCCTTTACAAACCGAACGACTCACCAACCCCACGAGTCGTCCACCGCCCCTTTCGACATATGAGGCACCAGCACGTCTTCAAGGACTGTGCGCCACACCAACACGCTTCGGCTTTCCTCCTGAAACAGCTTGCGGATGTTGTTGGAATGATGGCCATCCACTCCGCCGTCGCTGCAAGGAAGATTGAAGCGATCGTACAATGTCCACTCGTCGACGTGTTCGACAACCTGCGACCAGACATCACCCGTGCATATGTTGGCCAGTGGATTTGATAGACGTTGGATGCGAGCTACCACAGAGGCGTGATCTGGTGCTGTGAACCCGCGGTATTTGGTCACTACTGCCCACACAGCCGCTGTCACAGTCTGCCACGACGCGTCAAATGCTGCCACTTGGACTGCTTGGAGTGCTGCCCCGTGCGTGGGTAGCATAACGAGTGTTGCCTAGGTAGCCACGTCATGGGCGACTACTATTTATTGAGCAATGTGATCGAGTCCACCTGGATAACGTCATCGGTCACGTCAACCAGACCAGCCGCGATGAACGCGCCATTTTGCCGGCGAAATTGCCGGTCGGCGATGGCATGGATGGCTGCGACGCGCAGCGACGTCTGTGCAGCAAGCTTGTAGCTCGACCACTCTTCGTCCCACGACGACTCGGACAACTATATTACATGTTTCAGACTTACACCAACGTTCCCTTACAACGTACATTCCAGCGGGGCTTCTTGTTCAATAGCCGCTTCATGTGCTCGAGCAACGACTCTCGTTCGTCCACTGCCGCCCTCAACTCGTTGTTTTCGACCTGACACCGCATGGCTTCCATGCGTTCGCGGCGTGCAGCGAGCTTCCACGCAGACATGTCCATGGTTGGATTCGTGAGTTTCAAGTGGTCTAGTTGTGCTTTGAGCGTGTCTACTTGAGCTCGAAGCATCGTGACTTCCATTTTGTAGTTATCAACACGGACGCGGCGCTTGCGCCGCCGTACGGTCGGTGCTTCGGTCGATGGCTTCGTTCCATGGTGGTCGTCCGTGGACGGGTCGCTGTCCAAGAGATTACACACGTGAACAAGGTCGTCTTGCAGCTCTTCATCTGTAGCAATTAAGAACTGCAGATCCTCCATGATGTTCCATGTGGAATCGGTCATCGCGGCGGTTGAGCGCGGCGGACAAAGTTGTCGAATGCCATCATTGTGACTGTGACAAATCCTCCGTCGGGACAAACGGAACAAACGACCAATCAAACTGCAGTATTTACCGAATCTTGGGACAAACTGGACCGTCTCGTCGACATAAGGATCGAAGTCGGAAATGTTCGGCAAGGTGACCTGGCATGCAGTGCAGTCCATGGCTGCGTTTGGGATGTGCCAGACAGTTCAAGAGCCGCGTGGACCTCGTTTGGGGCTTCGTAGATGCTCCGTCTTCGCATACCGCCGAGTCGCCTCGGTTGCAATCCAACGTTCGTCCCAACGTAAAACGGCCTCACTCTCGAGACCATCAATCCGGATGACAAATGTTGGTCACGTAACTTCAACCAATGCCGAGGCGCCAACGAGGATGTGGCGACGTTGGCGCGCACAGGACATGTCGGCCAAGAGAAGGCGTCCAAGCGCACGCCGGGGACCAAGCCCTCTGTGGGTGACATGCTACGGCAGTTCTTTGTTCAGGGAAAGGACGAGGTCATGCACACACCCGCTGGAAGCGCGCGTCGCCCGATTTGTAGTGGCGTTGGCATCGAGCGTGACGGCACGGAGGTGCCAGACGCGGAGTCTCTTTGCGGCAACTCGCTCGTTGGCCAGTGCATGAAGCTACCGCCCTCCATCCGGCACAACTGACACCGACGTGTACATACTGCCACCTGTTGGTCCAAGGAAGCATGGCCGCCACTTGGCCCAAGGTAGCAGTCCCGTGTGAGTGCTGGTCGTGCGAGATGCATACCTGATGGAGACCATCAGGGCTTCATCCAACTCACATACTTGGGTCGGGTGACGTTGCTTGGTGTCATGGGGGGAAGACGATGCGCCATCACGCACTGAAATGAATACTGCGATCGCGTTGGCGAGTGGTGAGCGGTACGATGGTGCGTCCGCCACGTTGCTGTGGCCAAATCCGTCGCGCGGCGCCATTTTTCGTTGAGTCATGCCAGCACAGATGGCTGAGGTCGTACACAGGTTTGCATGGAAAATCCCATTTAAAATTCTCACCTTTTGCTCCAGCACGAGTATGCAACACAATGGATGTGGCGTCGCTGCCGACGACGACTCATCGGATTGCTGGCGGGTGTTTCTCAGCGGACTTCCTTTCTTGAGCGATGCAGAGGATGGAATACGTGACGAATCCATGGCGGGTTCGTCCGCGAGTGAGGCAGACGCCCAGCCACTAGTCGCTCCGAAGACTCCACGTCGTCGTGCGACCCACCCCACGGTCCACCACGAACGTGTTCGAAAAGACGAGATCATTCGACTACGCGCTGAAGTGCATCGCCTCGAAGCGCAGATTCAGCTCCCACCCAAGCGACCAGCGTCGTTTTGGGAGCACTTGGCGAAAGCAGAATCGGCCGACACATCGACGTCGTTGCAGGTGAACCAGGACCTTCGAGCTGCCGTGAACGAACACGCGGCGTTCATTCAAACCCTCCAACAAGCCATACAAAAGAAACCACGCTTGACTGTACGCATGACATGCATGGTCGGCGTCACGAGGCGTACTCTCTGTTCTAGGTCGATGGTCCAACGTCGACGGATTGGCAACAACTCGTCCTGCCCGCGAACCCATCCACTCGCGCCGACGCTATCCACGCCATCGCGGATCGCCATTTCCGAACGATGCACGATTCGTTTCTACGTGCTGGGCTCTTGGATGCAACCTCGCCAGCCAGCAACATATCGTGGGCGAAACTCCGTCCCCAAACGAACGGCGATGTCTACTTTGAAGTAGCGAGTCACTTGATGCTGATGGCGCCCGCGCGCACGATCAGTGCCACTGCGTGGGCTGTGTTTCGTCGGCAGCCCGTCCACGTCGTTGGCGTCGAAAATGTAAGTGCTTCGTTGCACGCCGCCATTCGCCGACAACAACCTTTCCGTCGCCCATCAGGTTCTCGAGCATGTCGACGACTCGACAGTGTACAACGCGGTCACTGACACGCGGTTTGGGCCGACGCGGTGCCGCGCTTGCCTCGTCCACAAGTTGTACCAGTCGCACCACCGCGACGTGATCGTCTCGCACTATGTAGCCAAGGATGCTATACTGGACGAGACACCAGGGGACGTTGTCGAAGCCAAGTGTGCCTGGTGCGTGCGGTGGCTTTGAATCATGTGGCTGCCACGCAAGGTTTGGTGGCTGACGTGGGTGGGTAGGCTGCAAGTCGTCCCTCTGTCGCACCATGCGTGCCAGCTCACGCTGCTTGTCCACATCAACTTGGGTGCGCAGGAAAACCTCATGACACGGGAGGACGGCGACACCCTGGCGTCGATGCTGGAGAACGTGACGATCGCGCTGCGTTCGCACGAGCGAGGCACGGTTGCAACCGGTGGTGTTGGCCATCTCTTTCACCCAACACACTTGCCATCTCCTGCCATTCACTTTTACGTCGACCGCAGCAGTCGGTTTGAGAAGGAACTCAAGGCTGCCATTCACCAAGCGATTCGAGCGTACAACGCAAAACCACATCCACTCAACTCGTCATGACACGCGTCTCAATCCCGCGCGACAACTGCCGTGTTGTCTCAAACACAGACTCCGACACGTCGACGTGCGCTTAGCTTGTTTAAGAGCAACCCTGGCAAGCTCGCTCAGGGAATGACACGCTGTGCAGACGAGGGCTTCATATTCTTCACCGAGTTGTCACCTTGCGGACCACGTCCTTGCGTTGTCGGTACGTGTCCTGCGTGAAAGGGGGCAATGACGCGTACAGCATTGTGTTTTTTCCTTGGTGGTTGATCGCTACTGTGTCGACGGGGCAGCGTGTGGTGCGACGGGGGGCGGCGCATTAAAGTTTACAATCGCTTCGTTGACTTTGGCTTTGATGAGCCGCACGAACCGCCGCCCGCGCTCGGCAAATACTCCCATGCTCGGGTACGGCAGCTGCGTGAGGTCCATCTGGGCAGCCATTGGAATAGTACCGGCGCGGGCGAGCTCGTGACCAAAGCACACGTACTTCATGGCCTCGACAACATCGTCCAACCCATCGTCGTCCCTGATGGGGTCTTCAACTGGCCAAATGAGCACCTGCAGCATCGTGAACCGGCATCGGTTCGGGTCGTCTGGCAGCGGCATCACCTGCAACCTGCAGCACAACGTCATGCCGTCTCGCGATCCATCCATCGTACACACCACATCGTTCTGTTTTCCACAGCGCCTTTCGACATGTGCGGCATCGCGGCGTCCTCGAGCACCGTGCGCGACACAATCACTTCGCGATCTCCCTCGACGTAGTACTTTCGAATTGTGTTGGAGTGGCATGGGATGCCGCCACTGGGGCGCGCAATCAACTTGCCGTACACGGTGTAAAAGTCGATGTGTTCAAAGGTCTAGACCACGGACAGTCGGTTCACCCGAATGCTGTATCGTCATTGAGTACCTCGGTCGCGCCATCCGGCAAGTCGATCGCCAGCTCGCCGTTGCATACTTGCCACGCCTGAGCCGCCACCAGCCGGAACGGGGCGTCGAGCGTAAGGTGTGTGATCATGTCGAGAGAGTACGAGTTGTCGGGCAGGGGATTGGCTTTGATGTGAAACAGATACGACTCGCGGTGAAACACCCCGGCCTTGACGAACGCGCTTTGCATGCGGCGGTACTGTCTATCCGCGATGGCATGGATCGCTGCTTCCCGCAGAGATGCTTGAGCCGCCAGTTTGTACGTTTGCCATTCCTCGGAATGGATATCGATGTTGGTCTACGTATGGGAAAACAAGGCATGAGGCAGGGACGAGACACACCAAGCATCGTACCCCAATGCGAGGCTTCTTGCGAAAGACGCGCTGCATCTGATCGATGAAGGTTGCTTGCTGGTACACGGCGTCCTTAAGCTGTTCATTCTCCTGCAGCGCCTTCTTCATCTCAATGCACTCGAGCTTGGCCGTACGTTCCCACAGTGTCATGTCGAACGTTGTCGAAACCGCGGAAGTCTCCTTTGCACGAAGCTTCGCTGTGAGATCTTCGATCTGTTGTCGTAACAAGAGGATTTCTTCACGTTGCCGCACGGACGATCGTTGGGCTTTCGGCTTGGGGTGCTCCACGTCTCGCTTGGACAACGCCGGGGGCGGTATCGTTGTTTCGTCTGGATCTACACATTCAACTGGCGCGGAGGTGCGGAGTGGACTTGATGCAGGAGATGTCGCGACTGTGTCCGAGTCCGTCTCACCCACGAAAGGCTGACTTGGAAGGAGGGCCTGTGCTCCGAGATCCGAGTCCAAAATCTCCCATACTTGGGCGAGCTCGTCTTGAAGCTGGTCGTCCGTGGCAATGAGGAACTGCAGATCCTTCATCACATCCCACGTGTCGTCCAGGCTGTTGCTGTCCTGGCCACCGTCGTACCCCTCGCCATCCGTACCTTGCGACATCGTCCCGACGCAGCAATTGCGTTTTTCGAGTTGATTCTAACACCCACTTCTCTAAAGTGCGAGTGCACCCATTAAAGTACGTCACGTCAACTTCAGCTTGGGGAATTTGGCGTCCACAAAATCGACGAAGGCATCGACGTCGGCCAGAAGCAGCAGTCAGGCGGCGGTCCATCAAACATCCTGGGACTGACGCTGATTGATGGGGATTTGGTTGCATCCATGGTGCGGTGTAGATCGGTGTAGATCGGCTGTCCAGCGGCAAAATCGCCAGCCGACCGCCAGATGCAAGGCAACCTCAACGGCGGTAGTGCTTCTGCGCACACCCTCAGCATTGTGTGAGCCCTGTGCATAGTCGGTTGCTGCGCTCGGCCAAAGATGGCTGGGCCGCGTGAACCACTAATGCTTTGCAGTCACTTCTTCGAGAGCCGACATATTCAAACAAGTGATCCCGCTAGCTTCCTGGACGCTTCGAGATGGGTGATGCATGCCATGTTCCATTGCAAGAATGTACGTTTGTAGGTGAGCTGGTTGAGCCAACAAGGGGGTTGGACTCCACGAGACGGAGCGGCAGACGTCGGAAGAAACAATGGAAAGCGATGATGCGATTCATGATCGAGTTTATGCTAGTACTCCAAACAACGACCGGTCGATGGTCATGCTTGCGCCGAGGTAACCTTGTACGACTCAATCGCGGAATTGATGATGGTGTTAATGGCAGCCTGTATGCGCTTGCTGCCTTCGAAGAAGACCTTCATGTTCGAGAACGGAAAGACGGATGGGTCGATGCGCTGCATCAACGGTGACAGGTCCAGCCTGCGCTTGTCATTGTGTGGTTGTGGTAACGGCATGTTGCTCAAAAGAGTTTGCAGTTCGTTGGCAGCATCAATATCCATATCGACGTCCATGTGGAGGAGGATGGTAAGGCGGGACGATTCGGACGTCACTCGAGCAAGCGTGGCCCTGGAGATGCCTTAGCTCTATCAAAACAACATGGATGATTCACAGTGCCATACCACACACATTTGCTTTCAACCACAGCGTTGGGCGCGCGAGGACCACTCAATTCGTCGTCGAGCACCGTTCGGGCGATGTACACATGCCGATCTCGCTCGACATAGTGCTTCCGAATCAAGTTCGAATGCCACGATGTATGGCCGTCCAACGTCGTGGAATATCGACCGTACACTGTGTCTGCGTCGACCTCTTCCAGCTCCTACCCGGCAGCTTTTCAGCGTGCTTCGCTAACGTAGCCTCACCTCGACACTGGCGCCGTCGTCGGAAGAATATGGCAGGTGGTACTTGCCAATGCCCTTCCACAGCGAAGCTCCCATGTCGTGGAATGGCACTGCCAATAACACGTGATGGACGAGCTGGAACACCATCGATTGCCCCTTCGGCTGCGGTAAGAGCTTGACCTCAAACTTATCTTCTTCATGGTCAAGAAGCCCGGCACGAAGGAATGCAGATGCCATACGCCTGTACTGGCGATCCGCGATGGCGTGAATCGCTGTAGCTCGAAGGGACGTCCGGGCCGCGAGTTTATAGACCTGCCACGCGTCGGCGTCTGTCTGGAACTATGGTTTAACGTTGTGGCGTCAGTTCCGTCCATGGCAACAAGGCAAAAAATCCAAAGCACCTCGACGCGCGGTTTTTTCCGGAACACTCGCTGCATTTGGTCGACGAACGTCGCCTGCTGCTGCAGTGCTTCCTCGAGCTGTTCCTTTTCCTGCGTGGCTTTTATCAACTCGATGCGCTCGCGCTTTGCCGCTCGCTCCCAGAACGATTGTGTCTCTGAAGTGATGTCGCAAGCCTGCCTGGCGAGAAGTTGGCTTTTCAGTAGTTCGACTTCCTCTCGAAGTCGCCGCAGCTCATCTTTCTGTCGGATCTCAAATGTTGACCGTGGTGGTTGGGTAGCTCGACGTCTAGGTGGGTTGCGCTCCCGTGCAACTTCATTCCCAGCAACGTGCGTCTCCTCGACACCACGGCCAGGTTGCGCCGCCAAAATCAACGAACACGCCTCCTCCACATCGTCGTCGTCGTCTTCGAGGAGAAGGTCATAAACTCGATCTAGACTGCATTGTAACCCGGCGTCGTGTGCAATGACGAGCTCCAGGTCGTGAAGGGCCGCGTCCGCCGCCGACGTTGCGGCGTCCATCGTCTTGAGCGATATTCGGTCGACAATTGAGACAGTTTGTTCAAAAAATGACACTACAATTTTCGCCAAAACCATCCAAACATTTCTTGAATTTATCTCGATTCAGCACAACAAAACCACTCACTTTCGCCAAAAATATGCCAATAGTTCTTGAATTTTTACAGTATAATACAAAACGAATCGGCGCCTCGAGCATTTCGAAATGCCACGACTACATCACGACTTTGAACGCTTGGTGCGCAGTGTCGTGGGGGCTGCATCTTTGCTCCGCTTCGATGATGCCAGCAATCGTGCCGCTAAGAGCGCGTTGGACGCTCTTGCCCGTTTCGATAATGTTGCGCAAGGCGACAGAGGTGACTTCGGAGCCATCGTAGTCGGTCACGTAGGACGGCAAGCATGGAAATATGGGCGGAGTCTTCCCAGCGTCAGGAAAGATGGTCAGCTTCTTCATCATGGCTGCCAGCTCGATATCGTCAATGTCAGAAGTGTGAAACGACTGGCCCAAATCGACTTGGACGACAAAGGTGAGGCGGCACGACGTGTCCCCGAGAGGCACAATTTGAACCCTACGAACGATCGTCGATGTTTCCATCTTGGGCATTTCAATCGCGTGTACCACGCGGCTTTGCTGTCCACCATGTCCCCAGGCGCAGTTGGAGACAGCGCGTCGTCCAAGACAGATCGCCCGACGAACTGAAACTTGCCTGGCTGGGGATAGTACTTTCGAATGAGGTTCGAGTGCCACACCACCGATCCGTCCGCCGACAACGATGTGACGTGGCCATACACTGTGCACGCGTCGATTTCTTCCAGAGTCTAGCTCAGCACGAGTGACACAAGAACACACAGCAAGGTAGGGAAGTACCTCTTCGACTCCATTCAGCTGGAAAGTCGTGTGTCGATTGCCCATGGTCTGCCACAGTGCCGCCCCAATCGACTGGTACGATGCCGCTAGAGTCACATGGTTGACCAACTCAAACATGATGGATCCGTTCGACTGAGGCTGGAAAGTCGCTCGGTACAGGTCGTCGACACGGTCCAAAACACCGGCGCGAAGGAACGTGTGATGCATTCGACTGCGTTGGCGGTCAGCTATGGCATGGATAGCCGCGGTTCGCAACGACGCGTGAGCTGATAACGTGTACGATTGCCACGATTCTGACTCGATATCTCGAAATGTCTAATGGAGCATCGCAAGTGACACTCACGATGTGGAGGTTGCGACCTACGTCGAGACGTGGCTTCTTCCGAAATACACGCTGCATCTGCTCGATGAATGTGGCCTGTTGAGTTACGGCATCATGAAGCGCTTCGTTTTCATGAAGTGCCTTGATCTTCTCGGCGCGTGCAATGCTCGCCGCTTGCTTCCAGAACGAATCATTGCTCCCATCCCTCTTGTTCGATTCGCAATGCAACAGCTTGGTCTTCAACTCTCGTACTTCATCGCGAAGGCGCTGCAGCTCGTGCTTTTGACGTACCTCGAACGACGTGCGCTTTGATTTCTTGGACGAAGGCGGAGGAAGAGTCGACTGCACGTCCAGTTCTGACGAGGATAGTTCACTGCTCCTTGGACTTGCGACATCGAAGTCCATCAAGTCATCGTCGGGAAAATCGTCCAGTAAGTCACACACCCGCGTGAGTTGTTCGGTCAATCCGTCGTCGTTTGCTATGAGGAACGGCAAGTCGTCCATGATGGTCGTCCACGGCGGCACGTCTCTGCCGTCTTCCATCGTCGCCGTGTCGAGAGATTCCAATATTGCCGTTTTGCTCCAAAGAGCAGGAATTTTCGCATTTTTTTCAGTTTCGTCAATTTCTCAAAATAGTCATTCTTGTCGTTCACCTAAGGCCCTGGTCTGGGAATAAAATCCTTCATGTCCGAGGTGTTCATGCCTCTACGGTTAACGCGTATTCGGATGCAAGGCAATTTGTGGTCGTTCACGTTCCTGTCCCGGTTTGAACAAGACCGATGTCGGTCAAACATGTAGTTGCCGTTGCAGTTGCGACAGCAATATCCGCCCTGTGTGTTGGAGTCGCGTCGGTGGGTGCACGTTCTTCCTCAAACAAGTACAATAAGCTCACAGTGACTACTGTCAACTTCGATGCAATGCTTGGCCACCCTCACTACGACCAGTGGTTCTTGATGAACCTGCGATGCAGCCAAGCAACCTTTCGATGCATTGTTCAGTGGTTTCGCTCTGTGGAGCCAAGCTTGACAAGCCGGAAAACTTTGCACTCATTGCCTGGATCATATTCCGACCGTCTGCACTCATTGCCTGGATCATATTCCGACAAAAAAATCTGGAAGTCGTCAACTTTTGGCAAAAAAATTCTTGCAAAAATGCCCATGGGGTGCTTTATTATTGGTGACGCTGGATACACGCTTCTGACTTGGTTGATAACGCCATTTTTGCCGCATGAGGAGGGTGGCGGGTTGTCCAAAATGCAAAAGTGCTTCAACTACAAGCACTCAAGTACGAGAATGGTTGTGGAATGCGCTTTTGGCAGACTCAAGGAGAGATTTCGGATTCTAAAAACTGTCATGAGCGAGAAGTCCATTGATCGGACAGTGTCGATTGTCACCGCGTGCTTCGTCCTTCACAATATGAATTTGCAATTCAACGACGACCTCTTCAATACACCGTGCCATCTCCGAGACCGAAACAACCATCATCAACCCCTCGATGACAGTGAAGTTGAAACAAACCCTCAAATTCGAAAGAGTGCACTAGCAAAAAGAAATGCATTAGCAAAATATGTTTACGAGTAAATGACATGAAAAAGTTTATTGATCTTTCTTAATGAGGTGCGTCAGAAGTTGTGCCATCGTGTCTGATTGTGCCTTGATTGCTGTTAAAACGTCATCCAGAGTTGCAGTAGACTCTGCTTGTACATTTGTTGCCGCTGATTCTTGTACATCCGGACGAGCGGGAGGTTGTTGGGCCAATGCAGATCCAAGAAACATTAATCCTTCCTTGATTGCAATAAACCCCGCTTCAAGGGACTCCGAAGCTGATCTTGACTTCTTTAATTTTTTCGATGGCTTCATTTTTTTGCTTTGGCTCCTGCGCCCCCTCATCGACCACAGCCGATTCTTCGTCATCATTCGAGGAGTGATCTAGAATATTTCAGATTCATGGATGCACTTAATGACAGTACCTTGCTTCGTCTCACTATTGTCATCGTCGCATACATCATCAGTGCTCATCAGTGACTCCCGTTGAAAGCCCACCTTCTCGCCCCAATATTCAAGCATGACTTCGTAGTGCAAGGGCTCAAGCGCCAGTGGAGTGTTCCCGGTGGGGGCGGCAAGAGAGGGCTTCGAGAGGCTCCATTCAGTTTTCATCTTGGCGAGCTAAGGATCATCAGTACTTTGTGTTGAAAGGCCAGAAACGTACCTTGTCTTGCACTTGCTTGGCTGTAAACTCTCTTTTCATGGCAACACTGAGCTCGGTAGCGAGCATCACGTAGGCGACTCTTTTGCCATAGTTGTTCTTTGAGTCAAAGCGGGCCGACAAAGGT
>NW_008580151.1:1956999-1960448 GCF_000520115.1 Aphanomyces invadans
GTGGATGGAGAGTCTCTGTCTCGTGAGCCAGAACCCAAGCATGAACGTTTTCCGGATTTCCGGAAATTGAACCAATGGTTGTCAAATTGTCAGACAGAGACATGAAGCATTTGATTCCCAGACCAGGGCCTAAAGCAGGGTCAACTGTACTGACTGACATCTACCTCCATGGCACTTCTTGTATTACAAGTATTTCTGCATGTAATTTTGCACACGCCCATTGTGGCTTTCAATAGTGGAGCTCACCAGACGTTCTCGCTCTGGAACCTTAATAGGATCTTTTGATTACAATAACAAGTCCCATACATTAAAAGTTACCTCGAGCGCCACTTGGAAAATACCACGGGCGCCAAAGGAACTCATCCAAATATCCTGGCAGGTGGTCTCGATGAACTCCACGCATGGCCTACAGCTTCACGCGGCCTTCCCACACACCCTTCACGAACTGCGTGTGGGCGACGTTGGCAGAGTTCACGATTGTTTCAGAGTGATTTACCCATTGATGGGAGTATTTTCCATTCCTGCCAAGGCAGGATTGTTAGCTAACGCGTGCTCGTCCTTCGAAGTCACGTGCGACCCGAATTTGTCCGAAATGCTCGACCACCGGGTCGCACGTGTTTTCGAATGAGCAGACAACGTATGCTTGGGTGGGTCTTCATATGTCAGTACGCCAAACCACTTCTTCGTCGTTCTGTCGACGCCAACAAAAAGTCAACACTCCGGATACCGCTTTCCGCAATTTTCCTTGGACTTCTTGAGCGACGTTTCGTCGATCTCGACAACGGAGCCCACTCCACCAATCTAAAACATCTCATAATGCATAAGTACATCGCGGTGCTTGGTGTCGTATGATGCGTGCGAGGGTTCGAATTGTGAAGGTATGCGTAAAATCTTAGAGGTACCTTCATTTCGCACTAGAGCATCTCGGACGAGCACATGTTGTGTACCAGTCGCTGGCAGTTCTGGAGGATACTTAGAAATCTTCGATGACATATGAGACAGGCGTCGCGATGCTTGGTGTCGTATGATGCGTGCGAGGGTTCGAATCGTTGTTTTGCTTTTGAAAAGAATGTTCCCGATTTGATACTGCGCTCAACCGAACGGCACGATACGCGACTGCAGCGCCAGCGTTGGAACTTCTCGCATGAAGTCATGGCCTTCGCACACTTGTGACAGAGTATTGAGCTCTTAATGAGCCCACCCGCAAGCACCACCGTAGGCAAGACAGGTCGTCTACATTAGCCCGCATAACGACGTCGAAGGAGAAGTCCTCAACACCGTCGAGGTTATAAGAAGCCTATATGGCAGCTAGTTGGTGTGTGCACGGGGGTTGAACAAGGGTAATGAGCGAATCAACGGGGATTGTTTTTGTTTAGTGCCTTACTGTGGTCGAGAGCATCCAGGACTCCTTTTTCATCTTGAAAATTGTATAAATTTAGAGAAGGACTATTGACAGAAAAACCTTGAGACGATTAATACACCAAAATATCAAAAATCACGAGGTATTTGCTCTTACACGATTATGTCATGCTATCTATAGCGTCATCTATCCTGCTGCTACCACTATTTTCGCGCTCTCTACCACCAAAACCAGCGGCATCGTCAGCATCATCAAGAGCATGGAGGTACCGACAAGAGCCTTGACCTTCTCGGTCGTGTGTTCAATGCAATTGTAGATCGAATATCAAAAAGAACAGAAAAGACAGCATTCAGGCGACATCGCACATCTTCGAAAGTTGTTGCAACACTGTACTGCCTCCCAATGACACCATTAACCTCTGACCATATCATCTGAACAGGCTGCAGATTAGAGTGATAAGGGGGCGTCCACACCACCTTGTGCCCACTGTTCGTCGCAATCATCGTGACTTCTGATGGCACTTATTTGTCAATGTAAGTCATCAGCGCGTTCCAAATCACAGGCTTTGACGCGTTCGGCACGTCCAGGCCCAACGTCCTGCATTCGTTCAGCATAACCGTTTTCTTTATCGATCCGTTAGGTGTTCCATTTGCTCGTCCACGATGGTACTTGACATTATCCATGACAATGATAACACTGTACTGTTCTAGCCTCTCCAACTCGTCCAAGACGTCTGCGAACGAGTCAACGAAGAAATCGTGCGTAAACATGGCCTGACAGCTCTTCGGTTGGCGCTGGTCCCCTTGAGAGATTTCGAGTTCAACCAGGTGCGAATTGTCCGGCCCCGAACTCTTTACGCCGGCGACAAAGCAAAGGCGGCGACCCTTGTGTTTGGCCATTGGCGGTTGAGACAACTTGTCATCGGGATCGTAAAGGCTGTCACCATGTCTTGCGTAGTGATGGTGGATGTATGGCTCATTAATGTACATCAAAGATCGTGGAGGTTCCTCCAAGCGGGCATCGGCCTCCTTTTGCACGTAGATATCCTGCATTACAATTACGCCGCTCGACAATCCGTACGTGCCATCACCTTGTTTACCTCTCTTAAAAATGTTCTTGACAAAGAAATTCTGCGTAGCTCACAACGCTGCAGCGATGGCCTTTGGGTCAATAAAGTCAACACCCAAGTGCTTGTGAACGACCAACAGAGCCAAAATGTCCTCTGCAACGACTCGAGCACGCTCTAACCGTTTTGAACGCACGAACACATGTAACAGCTAACCTCCGCAGAGCTTTGATGCGCGTTTTGTGCGTAGGCCGGTTTGCTGGTGGGCTTGCAACGACTATTCTCTTGATCGTGATGTACTTCGACCAAACTTACTGGACAGTTTTCTTGATACGGCCCTATATCCTCGCAACATCGCCTGATACTTCACGATGACCCTCTTTGCGGAAATAGGCGTGAAGGCGTAGGATGTCCATGAGTTCTCCAAGTGTGAGAGCACGTGAACGCTTCGAAGAGACAAAGTCGTAGTCGTCGTCGTAGTTGTGGTCTGGCATGTTGAAAAATGATTGCTCGTATGTCGCTGTATCTTTTGGCGCAAACTCCTTAAATATTCTTCGTTTGAAGCGAGAATCGATAGTGCTAATCAAAAGGAAGCGATTCGTTTTTATTTGAACGAAATTGGAGTAGTATCGGCGAAGTTATGCTAAAAATTCTGTTCTTGTTTGTCATGATACCAGCTCGCAGCAATACGAACGCTCTGATGTTGCTGGTGATTAGGTATTAATATACACAGGACAACGAAGAGAGACACTTTGGAATTTGATATCTGCCAAAGATATAGATGTACACAGGATATGTGGTTCATAAGAGTGTTTTCTGCGGATTCAAACTTTCGCAGTTGGTATCTGAGAGCCTATGTAGAATTACAGGTTCTACCAACGCCCATTGTATTCCAGAGCTAATTTTCTTTTTGGTGATGCACTCAAAGTCTATTAGAGTGATTTTGCAAATGTAGAAATTTGGACATTTTGCCCGTGAGGTGCAAAGACACGCGCAAAGTCGGAATTTCGATTCTAGAATTTC
>NW_008580151.1:1961551-1962331 GCF_000520115.1 Aphanomyces invadans
AGTGAGCCACGGCGACACCTTGACCACAGCCAGCTGCAGAAGTTGAACTCACAGTCTTGGTTGCTGTGGGTGTTCAAGTCGAAGCTCACTTTGGGAATTGTGATGGCCCTTGAAGTGGACGTAAGCACTTATATTAATCCAGCAACTAGAGGGAGGACATCGAGTCCATCGCTCATGGGCATTTTGGGAAAATTCACGATTGCAAAAGCTACAGCATAGTCGAATTTCCGGATGAAGTTTCCAGAAAAGTCAACGAGGAATTCCTCGTTTGCAAAATCACTCCATTAATTCGAAATTTCACTGTAAAACACCAAAAAGAGTCCTGGATGCTCTCGACTACTGTTAGTTGTATTAGTTGGTTGGTGCAATTGGTGGTGATGCCCGCTCAAACCGGGGAATTTTTACTAAGGTCTGAGGATACACAGGACTATTTTTTCCGGATTGATAGTTTGTAAGCGGACGAGATTTGACTTCCAACTCCACACATGCATACAAAACATTTAATATTATTTGGGGGCAATATGTACAAAGGGTACAGGGAACGACGGAATGCTAGGCCTACTTTTTTCTTCGACTTCAAGATTGTTTTGCCGTTTGATTGGCTAACTGACTACGAAGTACGAATTCGGTGCAACCAATGATTGCAATGTATCTGTATTTTTATTCCTCGAACATATAGCACTTTAAAAATTTCAAAGTTAATGATATTGTGCAAGCTCCTGTGCCATCAGAAGCAAACTTGGTAGCATGGATTGGAGTGGGTCAGTCATTGACACAGTA
>NW_008580151.1:1972176-1973295 GCF_000520115.1 Aphanomyces invadans
TTTTTTTGAAATATTTTAATCAATAATAAATAGTGTATAATAATAAATAGTGTATACAAAGAGGAAGTAAAATGAAATGGATTAAATTGGTCATTAAATTTGACTCGATTGCTGGCGACGAATGGCCTTGTCAAAACTTGCCCTGATGACTTCAGAAGGCACCATATCCCAATCGCTCGCTTGATCAGCGCCATTCGCTTCTGCTTCGAGGTGAGGAAAAAGGATCGTCGTCGTCGCCCTCAATTATTTCCTCATAGAGCCAACGCTCCCGCATGTTGCGCTTGAAAGGCGCCATAACACCAACGTCGAGCGGCTGGCAGAAGGACGTGGCATTCGGTGGGAGTGGACAGAGGTGAGAACCTTGTACGACTCATCTGACACATATGACTCAAAGTTGTCCAGGATAACGACCGAAGCTTCCTCAATGTGGTCGTGAAGGACGCTGCTGAGGTAAGACTTCCACACACCGTAGCGTCCATCCAAGCCCTCTCTTAACAGCGTAGGCATGGCCAGCGGGAAACGACGGTACCTCGTGAGTTTCGATGCGCCCACCAGGTTTACCATTCATGATGAACATGATAGGAAGCTTTTGACCATCGGCGCGAGCAGTGAGCACAGCCGTCATGCGCATGGAATGCTTTTCGCCGGCTGAAATCTTGGAGCTTCCACCGCGTTTGGCCCAAATGTAGTTTGGAGGCATGTCATAGTAGATGCCTGTCACGTCAACATTGTACGTGCACTCTTTGTCATAGGCCCTGCACTCACGATGAAACTCGCAGGCAAATTCATCCCGTGTTTCGGCCAGAAGCACTTGACTTTTCTTGCATGTCGTTGGGCGTTGTCTCGAGAATCCATGACGTTAGGCAAAGCGTTGGAGCATCTGCTGAATGGACTTGTAGCCGGACCCGGGACGTTTGGTTTGGAGGTAAGCCATGAGCCAGTCTCGCTGGCTCCATTTGATCCATGTTGTTAGGTGGAGCATTGAAAGAGCGCGCTCCTCATCACGTAACTCATTGATGAACGCGACAAGGCCAGGGGGGTCAGGGAATTCCTTGAGACGTCCACCAGGCTCGAGTTTCATTCTCTTTTTGTTTCCATCGTAAGCGAGTAATTCGAAGC
>NW_008580151.1:1974358-1983926 GCF_000520115.1 Aphanomyces invadans
TTGTAGCCGATTGGAAGAAAACATTTCTGAAGTGTTTTCTATTGGACAATATTATGTCGTAACTTCGATAGGCCTGCATTCCGTCGTTCCCTGTACCGAAGCCACGACACGGTTTTGTGCCTTCCCATCCGGTGATGTGGTCTGATTGGGTGAATTCAAACTATTTTTAAGCCAATGGCATATTGAGTCAATTCCGACTCAACAACATGGCTCGAGATGGCATCGGCGATGACGCATGGCCCATCTTGCTTGACCTTCCAGCGTTGTTGGCGCCGGATGACCAACTGAACGACGATGTAGAGCAGCTTTTCTACTTCGTGGAGGACTCTGCTGTCATCCCAGAGCCAAATCAAGTGACAGAAGGTCCTTGTTCCACAGCAAAACAACTGCAGCACACCTCTTCCGGTGTCGACTCGCAGGAAGTGCAAACATCGCCCCTCAAACCACCACGTCGTCGACGCTGTACTCACCAAGAGCGCCAGAAGGAGGAGCTCCTGCGTCTCCGACGCCAAGTGGTCGAGATGAAGCAAGTCCTGGACGCGAGACATGGTCAACATGAAGAAACGCAGGACGGCATGACGTTGTGGGAGCGGGCGGCCAGAATTGAAAGCAAAGAGAGGTGGCTAAGCGTGCAGGAAAACGCGCAACTTCGGGGAGCTGTCCGTGAGCAAGCCGCTTTCATTGAATATTTGCAGCATCTCATCTCGAGCCAATCTGCGCATCACCACCAAGTACGGATGCCGCACCTCGATTCCACCGCTTCATCTGTGCTGTAGGCCGAAGACAAAGATGCGTGGCAGGTCTATCGGTTGGCTGCGAACGAGTCGCTCCGCACCACAGCGATCCACGCGATTGCAAACAGGCATCTTCGGCGGATGCACAGCGCGTTTATTCAGTTGGGGGTGCACGGACCCACTCAAAACAGGTTCCAGGCTCGTGTGGTGAAACCTCACGGCATCCAAACGAGCTTTCGATTTGAGCTGGTAAACGTCGTGGCCCTGCCGGCGCCGTACTCGATCGTTGCCGCGGCAGTGTGGCAAATGCATGTTGGCGAGTCGGCCGACGTGGCTTCGCCTGCCTGGCCCGGCGGCACTACCGAAGTGAGCTAACTCTACCGCCCATGATGAATACGCACGGTCGTGACTCGAGTTGTAGGAGGTCGAGGGAATCGATTCGTGCACATTGTACACCAAACTTCGACACAACCACGACGGTGTCACCAGCCACGCCAACACTATTCGAAAACGCTACCAGTTTCAAGGCCGAGATGTCATCGTGTCTCGAAGTGTGCTCGAAGATGCGCGAGACCCGCACATGTTGAAAGGCGTGGTCGAAAACAAGTGGAGCTGGTGCGTTTGTGGATTCGAGCCGACGGAGCCGCGCTCATTGTGGCTTGTGTGCAGGCTCGAAGTCGCGGCGATTCCTGACAATGCCACGTCATGCCGGTTGACGTACGTCGTTCAAATGGATATGGGCAATACCCCCCGACTGATGATCACGGACGAAGAAGTCGCTGGGCTGGAAGCGATGCTGCAGCACCATCACGTGTCGGAAGACTCGGCACGTGGTCCAAACAGTCCGCTAACGCAGTCCACACCTGACAGGCCACACATGCGCGGGTTCGTCGAACGTGGGAAGCGCTTCGTGCAAGCGTTAGATTCTGCCGTGGACCACGCAATTGCTCAGTACAGACGGGAACCGCATATAGCAACTTGAAAAAGCAGCTCTAGATGTCTCCCACGTCAGTCGGAGACAGTGACATTGTTGTGGAGGACAGAGGAGGCGACATCGATGGGCACGCATGGGCCCAGTCTATCGTGAAGTGCTCGCAACGTGAAGAGTTTTCAAAGATCAAATAAACACGTCCAGGACAATGGGCAAGTCTCGTATGATCCTAGGAATGGTCGTGGCGGCACTTCGTCGCTGCCTGGAGCCTCAGGAAGAATCACACTGAATTGTGCCTTGGACTCGGCGTTGTCGAAGGCAAGTGAACACCTCCACGATGGTAGTGTTCCAACGCTGTGCGACATGCACGATGGCAGTGGACAATGGCGCATACCGTCGGTCACGCGGCCGTCCGCTCTGCGGCGCCCTGCTGCAAAGGAAGCCACCCACGACATTCACTCTGACAAAATCGAACGGAATGGTTGTCGATCGCGACACGGAACACGCGCAGGGCAAGATGGAGGACGTCGCGTTCCTTCTCGCCAACGACAACGAGCTGCATGCCTTTCAAACGTGTGCGAGCGTCACCTCGACGACGTAGCTACGTCGTGTGACTCAATCGGAAGAAACCGCGCGTCTCCGTACGCGACCTTATCGCCCCTCCGTTTCCAATGGCTTCTCTGTGATGGTCTCCACCTCTCGTAGACAACAACCATCGTCTCGCAGGAATGGCGGAGCTACCATCTTGCCGCGCAGGAATCGCTCCGTGCCGCGGCAATCCACGCCATCGCGGACGCCCAACTTGCCCGCATGCAAACAATCTTCATCCAAATGGGGGTGTTTCGGTCGACCTCGGACGACGTCGTTCGAGCGGATACATATAATTCCCCAGCCAGTCGCCGGAACGACTCGCTTCGAGTTTACAAACCACATTCGACTGGCAGCGCCCTGCAAGACTGTCGGGGCGGCGGCGTGGCAAGTGTTTGGCGGTGGTGGGATCGCCTATCACGCGCGCCAATCCTACAGTCGTCCACTGGCAAATCCCAGCCATGCGATCGCGCCGAGTGGTCGTACCAACCGCTCTTGTCTTCCGTGGCACCGTTGGCCATGTGCGGCATTCGGGCATCTTCCAAGGCGGTGCGGAACACTATCACGTGTCGCGTCGACGTATACACGCGGCGACACTTGTCTGTTGTAGATGGAGTTTCAGTCGATAACCTCGACGACCTAGGCAGCGACCACAACGACGCTGAGCGCGCGTTCCACAAGCGAACGCATGATGAAGGGTGTGCGCCACCTCTGAGATGGTCGGCGGCAACTCCACGGGGACCCCCAGTGCTGGAAGACCATGGTTCTTCGCCCTCGGCCAGCTCCTTCAAAAGACATATCCAGCGATGGAACCGATAGCGTCGTCGATGCTCTAGCAGTTCTCGATTGCCCACAGGCCACACGTCCCTGGGACGTTTCCGCCTGCGTCGTCGACGCAAGTTGTGGAGGCGACGGCGATTCCATTTCCCGACGTCCAGTCCTGTGTCGAACAGGACAAAATGGTTTGACGAGACAGCGCTTCGAGCGCTTGGAACCGACGCTCTTGTGATCTCCGCCACCATGATATTTGGCACACACGCGAGATTTGAGACAACATGCTTTGCTTATAGAGCGGGACTGAGCCACGGCGGCGAGTACTCTGGCGCACGAGTCATTCGTGTGGTGGCCCTTGTGTCACACAGGGCTTGCAGCGCTCTTCCGGAGCCGTCGAGGAATCGACGGAGCGTCATGTGTTGTCAAACTGGACAAGGAATGTATGTACGTCGAGGTACATACACTCCACAACGACCATGGAAGGCGGGCCGACGACAATCGCGGGGGTGTCGCTCCCGGCACCACGACGCCCACTTGGCTAGCGACATCGAATGCAGCATGGAGATTTCGAATGAAGATGGGGTTCGTTTCGTCAACTGGACACGTCGTGATGTCGGTGCAGACGCTGGTGCAGCTGCCACCGCTGCAATACGAGTTGCTGGACGCAGCCGACGGCGGTGGTTCGGATGCGAGCAGCACGTGTGTCTGGAGCATGTCCGTCCATATGCATGCGGCGTTTTGTTGGTGCTCCTTGGGCATCGGCATGCTCAAGATGCGTGCCAAGTCGTGGTTTGGCTGGTAACGAGCGGGAGCATGTTGGCTAGTCGTGCAGAATAGCCCTCCACGGCATGCACGG
Organism: Aphanomyces invadans; assembly: GCF_000520115.1. Taxonomy (NCBI): domain Eukaryota; phylum Oomycota; class Saprolegniomycetes; order Saprolegniales; family Verrucalvaceae; genus Aphanomyces; species Aphanomyces invadans. The sequence goes on from NW_008580151.1 coordinate 1,978,242, forward strand.
ACACATCGAGGGCCTTGGTGGGGTTTCGGAATACCGACCAAAGTCTCGATTGAACGATAAAACTAGTGTGGCACATCGTGCTGTGCCATGACCTCTTCCTCGCGCAACTGTTGCATCATGTGCTGGACGCGTTGTGGCAACACGCCTGGCGTCATGGCGAGGTTGTGGCGCTCGTACGGATCTGCGTCCAGGTCGAACACGAGCATGTCTTTTCCGAACCCCGCGATAACTTTGTACTGTCCATCAAAGAGTAGTCTCCACGACGCAAGACCCGACTGCACCGCACGGCCGGCTCCGACACACGACCCGTTCAAGATCGTACGAAGCGACGTGGCGTCCGCCATGGAAGCCGGAACATCGCGCACGCCACCGACGTCGATGAACGTTCGCGCGACGTCGATGAGAGACACTGGTGCCGTCGAGATCGTTCCGCGAAGGGCATCCGTCAGGATGGGGAAGTTGGCAGCTTCGGCAATGACAACGGGAACGCCAATCGCCGCTTGAAATGGGGACTGCTTGCCCCACAATCCTCGATCGCCCAGCATCTCGCCATGGTCGCTCGCAAACACGACTAGAGTGTCCGCCACGTCCAGGGCATCCAAGAGGCGCCCGATGTTGGCATCGACGTTTTGAATCTTGGCGGCGTAGTTGCGTCGGATTTGGTTGTGTTGGTCGGGCGTAAGTCCTGCGTCAGGGTCCACGGGCTGGGGATACCTGTGCTGGTGCACGGAATGCAGCATGGCTTGTGTGATGTCCATGGGTGGATGCGGGCCGTTCCAGTTCACGATGAGGAACCATTCGCGATCATGCGGGGCTGCCTCGAGCAATGCCAGCGCTTGGTCCGTGATCCAGTTGTCCAGGTAGTACTGATCCGACATCGCCGTCGGATCGGTCATGGTGTACTGCGCCACATTCCCATCCCGCGCCCGCATGTCATGTTGAAATGCTGTGGCTTGTTGATGCTGCCGCAGGAACTCCATGTACGGCTCATGGAACGACCCTGTGGCACGATCGATGGCCTCGGCTGCCGCTTCAATCGGGCCAGCACAATTCACCATCGACGTGAAGCCCCACTCGGCGGCATGCTCGTTGCCAAGTCGCCCCCACCCAAAGTCAAGCAGGTTGTCGTGCTTGTTCAGGTCGAGTTTTCCCACTGCCATCGTATGGTATCCCGCATCCTGGAGGAGTTTGTAGTACGTTGTGCTGTTGTTGGGCAGGTTCTCGCGGTTTGTGCGGACACCGGCGCGGTCGTAGTTGCTCGCAGTCGCAAAACACGCACGAGATGGCGCACACAATGGGGACGCGGCAATGGCGCGCTTGAAAGTCACGCCATGATGGCGAAGACGATCCAGGTGGGGGGTCACGAGAAAGTCGGACGACGTGTCCGAATTAATCCAGTCGTGACGGAGCTGATCTGGAAACAGGACGAGGATGTTTGGCCGGCGGCGTCGACGCTCGGGCGGTCCGTGGTACAGGATTGTGACGCCGATTACAAGGAACAGCAACAACTTTGGGGCGTCTTGACGAAGGCCAGAATGCCATCCAGCACGCTCAGCGCATGGAGCCGCGTCGTCGCCGCCATGGATCGCACCAAGACGTGGTGGCTGTGTCAGCAAGCCAGTTGTCTCTACCAAACACTCCCTTGGCGGCGAGCCACCGCGAGCCATGCTGTTCTCGGACAGTGGAAATGCAAAAGTGCACTGCAAGTTAGATCGTACGGATAACTGAACCGGATGACAGGCTGCCATGACGACAACACAATGATGCCACAGAACAGTGAGCTCTGGCCTCTTGCGACGAAGCGGCGCCGTGGGCTGCTACCTCTGCGTGGAAATAGGGAAGAGCACGATGGCTTGGCTGTGTAGTATATACTGAAGGAACCCGTGTCATGATTGCTCCTGCCGTCGCAACACATCCCCACGTCGACTGATGCAATGTGGAGCGTTAGCGAAGGGTTTGTGCGGGTGCTGTCGCTGAATCGCAAGGGAGAAGCCTCTCCACCCAAGACAGACGATGGCTTCTGCATTACCGCACCAAAAAAGCTGGTTTAAAGGCCATGCGCGCCATGTGACCGCCTGGAGGTCCCTCTTCATTTCAGCCCACATCAGTCGTTTCGTCTGCATACCACGAGAATTGTCCTGAGCGACTGGTTGGCTCCAGCAAGCCCCAACATGGCACGACCGACTGCGCGATGGAGGTTTGCCTGTCGCAACCACGCAGCACTGGACAGAGTTGCGGTGCATCTAGGCTATCGAGCGATGTAGAACGGGGTGTCGACGCCCGCGCGAAAGGGCCGGCGCCAATGTGATATACCTCGTCTACGAATGCCACACTCCAGAATCTGCACGCGTAATTCTGCTCAACGTGAGCTTTCCGACTGAGACCGCTGCATTGTCACCATTCATACAAGTCAAGCGTCCGTGGCCTGGTGAGCCCGTACGACAGTGTTGATGGCGTGTTTGAGCTTGAGCTTGAGGTACATTCCTCGCTCGACAAACGTCCGCTTGGCGAACGACATATCGATCAACGCGTCGGGCTCGACGGGCGCGCCAGGAAACGTTCCATGTTCGTCGGGTGGCCGCATGAACGATAACTTGTCAATGATGGTGGTGGCGCTGACGACGAGGTCGTCCACGGACGACGGTCGGCCTTCATGGACAGGATCTGCCACGATGTCGAGGACCAGCGTCAAGCGGCACGTCGACTCTGTGATCGGCGCGACGACAGCCCTACAACGACAACGTGATGGTGGGCATGAGCCATCGAGCGCACCATCCGGACTCGTCGTGCACGGCACCGTTGGTCATGTGCGGCATCAGCGCGTCTTCCAGCACGCTCTTCCACACAATCGCAACCTGATCGTTCTGTTTATAGCACTTGAAAAGCGCATTCGAATGGGCTGTGTTGACTGCGTGGCGGCCGCTCGCCGCCTCGTCGCGTACTTTGGTAAACGTTCGGTACAACGTTGTACGATCGAGAAACTCGTATGTCTAGCCAGGCTTGCAGCGTGAGGATCGGAAATGAAAGTGGCAAAATCCGTACTTCGACGGCGCCATCGACCAGACCGGCACAGTCGCCTGGTGCGGCCGCCGACCCGTTGAACACGTTCCACACAGCGTCACCAACCAAGTGGCACGGGGCCGCCAGCGTGACGTGGTAGACATACTCGACGATGACGCTTCCGTTCACTTGAGGCAATGGACGTGCTCGAATGAGATCGTCGGGGCGGTCAAATACACCTGCTCGAATGAACTTGGTCTGCAGCATCGCGAGTTGTTTGTCCGCGATCGCGTGGATGGCCGCGACGCGGAGCGCTTTGTGCGCTGCGAGGCGACAGGACTGCCACGCTTCCGACGTCCTGTCCATTTGGGGCTGCACCGCACACCAACCACTTGATGAGCTGACTTGGCATCATCATTTACGAAAACACTCACGGTAAGGCGAGGCTTCTTGCGCAACACACGGGTCATCTCACTGATTAACGAGGTATGCTCATGCACGGCGGCGCGAAGTTGATCGTTTTCTTGGATCGATCGGTTCTTGTGCCTGTTTTCGTCATGGGCAGCGCGCTCCCAGGTCGACGCGTCATCGCGCTGGGACTGGGCATACGATACCTCGACCAATTGACGCTTGAGTCGGTCGACTTGAAGACGCAGTTCCTTCATCTCACGCTGCTGCCGAGCGCGAGACGTCTGGTCTGTGGGAACTTTGGCTCGAATTCGTTTGGGTTTGGGTTTCGGGGCATGTTCTGTGGCCGTCGTCGTGGCTGCACCGCCACGTGTGTTGGCGCCAAGAGGAGACAACGACTCGTCGTGGCCGTCCCATGGGGACGGACTTGCGTCGCTAGAGTCACACAAGAGATCGCACACGTACGACAGCTCGTCATGGAGCTGATCATCCGAAGCAAGGAGGAACTGGAGGTCCTCGACGACATCCCACGACGTCTCGTCCATGCCACGAGGTTCCATTCACTCTCATGCACTGCACGAGAACGAATGACGGTCGTACTGGAATGATTGTCATTCCTTGAAACGGGGAGATCCATGAGGAAGGCGATCACATGCGGCCGTCGACCTCCGACGTCGCGGATAGGCTCTAGCTCGCACAGGGGAGCCTATCATGGCGACGATAGTACTCGAGGTCCATACTGCCCTTGCAATGCCGCGGAAGGAATGGAATGCCTCGAATTACTTTAGAATAGGCTCTGGCCAGCTCACGCATTCTCTGGTGCAGCTCCACACGATGACGGGGGCACTGGGTCCTGGCTCCCTTGGCTTTATTGCTCGTACTGACGAGGTCGACTCGCGCAAGTTGCTCTTGACATGGCCACCGTATTGTCCTTCCAGACCATGTGCCATGGGCCCAAGAACACGGTAGAACACGTTCCAAGCATCGCGAAATGCGGAACCGTGTGGAATTCAAACCGTGCTCGTGCAAATAAACACGTATGCATGGTGTGTGTGTGGTATCGAGCCCACCTCGAAGGCGAGGCACCGTCGTCAGTCGATAGTGGTCCACCGCTGGGACCACAAGGACGCTTCTCGGAGCTCTCACTCCATCGACACCTTCTCGACCTGCCTCCCCTTTCGATGAAAGTTCGCTGGACAAGTCGCAGGTCCATGGACACCTCGATATACAGTTGGGCGTCGACGGGGGCGCTGGGGATCGCCCCGGGCTCGTCGGTGAGAACTGATAGCATGCGAATCTCTCTCTGCTTGTGGCAATGCGTTCCTCAACGAGCGCGACGGTGTCGCCATGGCTGGCGGGCTGGAGTGAGTCCGTGCAACAACGTCAACTTTTTTTATCGATGGGACATCCAGCGGAACCGTTTTCAAACACATGCCTTCCTCGATACGTGTGCATCAAGCCTTGGGACGCATGTACCAAATATCGTCATGGAAAGCTCCGTCAACCATGCCGGCCGTGCCTCCCGCATGGACTCGAGTTGTCCCCACGATAAAGGCTCAACGAAGTCGGGTTGGAACGTCGGGCATGGCGTCGACTCGGCTAAAGCTTTTGTTATGATGGGTGTTGCAATCAGCGACGCGACAGTCGACTGTTTTGGTGAAGGTCTAGAGTCCGCCATCACCTCAGTCGCAGCTTCGCCTTGATCTCGTGCAGAGGAAGGTAAAGCATGCGGACCCGCGGTGGCAACATAGGGGAATGCCGTTGAACGTCGCGCAGGTGCCACCTTCGACTTGGGCGGCTTTGAATCCATGCTGGACGTCGAGCAGGTTCCACAAAACGCGCTGCTTCCGGTCGCTGCACGAACGCAGACTGTTCAAGTGGCCCTTCTGTGCCTCAAGGCCCAGCATGAGTCGGCACCCACTCTTGTGGAGCATCATCAGTACGATGGATGCCTTTGAAGCACAGGGACAACAAGATCGCGCCAGACAGGTTTTTCCCATCTTGCATTCAAACGAGGGTTTGTACAGTGGGTGGCAAAAGTCTTCGTACCGTTGACAAAATATCTGATTATCATTGATATCGTTCAACTATTCACCAAATTATGGATCGGAAACGCGATTCCTGTTCCTTATTGAATTGTGCATTGAACACAATGTATTTTTTTGTTGTAGTTGTATTATTAAGCTCAAGATGGACTCGAACCTATTTTGACCAATCGCAAAAGTGTTCGTACCCCAATAGGAACACACCGAAAATCATACAAATCAACATCCTAGT
>NW_008580151.1:1988669-2009296 GCF_000520115.1 Aphanomyces invadans
CGGAACGTCGCACCGGGCCTTCGTCGCAAGAGGACCTCTACCTCCTCCAGCGACAGCATGGCGTTCGAGTGGTGCGTTGGTCACTTTGTCGTCTGAAATTCACGGCGTCACATTCGAAATCTGTCTACTGTACACCCGCCACGGAAGCGTGTGCATTGTATCATCTCATGCCTGGAAGAACATGAATGGCTTGACCTATCGGCTGGCACGTGCAATTCCGACATGAAGTCGAGCGCATGGCTGGCGTCGTTGTGCGAATGTTCATGAGCGGAGCCACGTAGAGCACTACGCCATGAGCACCGGCGGTCGGATCCACCGACAGAATGGTCCAAGTCGAATCGCTTGAGCTGCAGCACGACATACGCATCCAACGAGGTTGTTTGCCACAAACGTCCACCTGAGCAAGCGGCATTCGCTGCAGTGGCAAGCCGGGCACAGCGATGCTAATGCGAGCCCCATACCGGTTGTAACAATACTCGAGATCCCTCCAGTGGCCCCTGCGGCCATGCCGCCGATCCTGGGTATCACACGCGTGCAGTTGGAGCTGTGTACTGAAGATGGAGACGAGTCTGGAGAAACGTGGCTGGCACGAGAGTGCCCCAGATAGCTCCGTTTCTTGCGCCGTTTTGTGCATGTTCGAGGGCAATTGCAATGAAGCGCGACGAAAACAGCTCCAGCGCGGAACGCGTGTGGACCCCATCGGCGATGTTTTCTCCGAACGGTCCTTTCTCAACGTGCCGGTCGGACGATACACGTTCCTGCCATGCCGAGCTGTTCTCGCAGAGGTCTGACTAGCTGCCCATGCTGACATGAGTCGTGCGCGTGATCGCCGTGTGGTTTAAACGCCAGCTCGGCTTGGAGCTGCGTTCGTTGTGACGGCATCGACTTCCTCAAGTTATCGTGCCCGTGATGCATGTGCAGGTTTGGTGGCGGCTTCGTTCGTCGAGCCGACGCCACCATGGACACGCGTCATGATCGGTTTCGACGGGACAAGATGGTGGTCGTGAGATCCATGGCGACAAAATGGTCGACTGGATTAGTTGAATAGTCTGTTGAAGCTGCACGATGTTGACAAGTTGCGACGGGGCTGCATGATGCGCGGGATTTCACGTGTCGCCCGCCTTGGCAGCTGCAGCTCGAACGATGGCAATGTCGACGGCCCGCTTGAACGCCACTTCCAACTGCTTGCCGCCTTCGAGGAACGTACGCAGGGCAAACGGCAGCTTCGCGACGCGATCAGGTGCCGGACTTCGGCCAGGAAAGTTGCCGCGCACATCCGGGTCGACAAACTCGAACGCGTGAACGGCTTCCATGCAATCTTCAGCAATTTCTTGGAGGGTGCTCAGGTGGGCGCCGTTGATGCACACCACTTGCAGCATCACCCGAAGCCGCGTCGATCCATCGGGTTCCGCGTCACACAGCTCCATCCTATGTCGCGATTCAAGTGTCGAGTCGACGAGGATGGGTGTACCAACCAGCCCCAGTCGTTCTCGACAACGCCGTGCGCCATGTGTGGCACCAACGCATCATCCAGCACGCTGCGCCACACAATCACATGCCGCTTTTTGTCGTCTCGATCGTCGCCATCGTCGTCGTCGCCTTGATATCGCTTCCACACAACGTTCGAATGCGCCACTTCGTCACCATCGCTGTACTGATTTGCCACGTACACCGTCGACGCGTCAATCCTTTCAACGTTCTAAACAAAAACCACGGATTGATGCAGGATGCAGCCAGATTGGGAAGACGGTAAGATGGCAGCGGTACCCGGGTGGCTCCAGGAGGTAACGTGGGGCTGTTGGAGCCGCTGCACACGTCCCACACGGCGTTTGCCAGCATGACTGGCGGCGCCGGTATCGTAAATTGGTACGAATATTCAATGATGAGCTTGGATGCGTCTTGTGGATGTATCCTTGGCGCCACATGCATCCCGTCTTGGGTCCTGCTGACCAAGCCCGACGCACGGAACGCACTGTCGAGCAGATTGTACTGGCGATCAGCGATGGCGTGCATGGCCACCACACGCAGCGCAGCGTGGGCGGCGAGTTTGCATTCTTTCCACGCGTCCGACGCAGCACCGTCCATCGTGAGCTGCCATGAACGAATGAGGACCGGAACGAAGGCAAACCCTGACAGCATACCGTTAGACGAGGACGTTTGCTCAACACTCGGCTCATGTCGTCGATGAACGTGGCGTTGTGCTGGACATTCTGACGGAGACGTTCGTTCTCGTATAGTGCTTTGCCGGCGGCGAACTGTTCCTCCCGCGCAGCTCGTTCCCACGACGACACGGTCGACGACTTGAGTGCGTCGCGCTGGGCACCCAAGAGGCTCGCCTTCAATGCTTGGACTTCCAAACGTAGAGATCGAATCTCTTGTCGTTGGCGCTCGCGGAACTTGTTGATTTTGGGAGGCTTTGTCGGAGGCGGCGAGGACGATTCGTCGCTTGTACACGCAATCGTGTTCATCGCCTCATCACTCAACGTTGACGACGGTTCGAGGAGATCGGACACGTAAGCGAGCTCATCGTCGAGCACGTTGTCCGAAGCAAACAGGAACGGCAAGTCCTGCAGCACATCCCATGGCCGGTCGGCGTCGGACTTGTCGGCGGCCATCGCGTGGTTGCTTCCAACAAAATGGAATGTATGTTCGACTGAAAGTGAATGTATATTCTGCACCAAACGCCATCATCAATATATTTATCCTGAAATATTCAAACACGCCCCCACGAGGAACAATTCAATTATATAAAATGGATGAAAACAATTTTTATTTTAATACATCATATGCGAAATATAAGTTCTCGTCCATTCCACAACTACAAGCGAAACCACCGATGTGCGAAGCGAACGCGATGTTGGAGAGCGCTGGCGATGGCGATCTGGACGTATGGAAGGATCTGCGCTTCTTGCTGGCCACGGACGATGATCTGCATGAAGATTTGGCTCATGTGTGCGATCTCTTGGACGCCTCAAGCGCGGAAGACGATACGCAGCAAGTTCCTACTCGCAGCAGCTGCACATCGGAGGTGATACCGGGTCAGTCGAACCATTCGACAGGAACGGGGCACAAGCGAAAGATGTCAAAGAATGCACCACCTCGCACAGATCTAAAAAATGCATACGAGTCGCGGCAAAAGCATGAGTTGTATGCTCTTCGCCAGCAAGTCGACGTCTTGCGCGCCGAACTCGAGCGTCGACAAGCAGCAGCGTCGTCGGCGGTAGCTGTCACCTCTTTCGCATGGCAAACGGCAGCGCGACAGGAGTTCATCGCAATGAATCAAAGTCTGCGGGAGCGTGCTCAGCTCCGCGACGCCATCGACGACAACACAACTTTCATCGACCGGATGCAGTTGCTCCTCCGTCGAAAGAAGCCTCGTATTCCCGCGGTACTAGCGCTCGTCGCCATCCATGTCGCCGTGTTCATCCTTTCCATGTAGCCTGAACAACTCGACTGGCAGTCGTTGAAGCTCGCCGCGCACTCGTCGCTTCGCACGGCCGCAATGCACGCCATCGCTGACCGCCAATTGCGACGGCTCCAGTCCGCGTTCATCCAGGCCAGCGTGTACGAGTCCGCAGCGGACGTCTTCAACATTGACACCACTTTGGTGGCGAAAGGTCACGTCCAGATTCGAGTCGTCGAACACGTGTCGCTGCCCGCTCCATGGAACGTGATTGGCGACGCGGTGTGGGACGTGTTTGGCGGGTTGCGCCGGCCCGCCTTGCCGCCCATGGCGTCCGAGGTACGTCGTCTTTCAAGGTGTTATGCCCATGGGCTGTATTAGACATTGGAAGAAATCGAATCCGTGGACAATGTCCACAGCGGCTGCACTACCACGACCATCTACTCGACGTACAAAGAAATTACGAGCGACACAAACCTTGCCGTGTATTCCAACGTGATTCGAAAGCGATACCGCTACGACGCTGCCAAAGACATGATCGTGTGGAGATCAGTCAAGGAAGACGCGCGCATGCCGCAGGCGAAGGACTCGCCGACAGAGGACGAAGCGGGATGGTATGGAGGTGGCACGATATGTACCGATCCCTTGATGCGATGGTAGGTGCCAAGTTGTGCCGGTGGGAGGAAACCAGTGCCGACTGACTATCGTGCTCCACTACCACATCGACTACACCCAGCGCTTTGTCGACCAAGCGCTCCAGGCTGCGCCCCCGTCGGTCGAGTCAATCACATCGCTCATGGACAAGTTTTCGTTTGTGCAACCGCCGCCGCGCCCAGGCATGGTGCGAGCCGCCCCCATGGCCCCTGTCATCGACGTCTCGACGATCCCGACCCCCAGCAGAGGCGCGTTCTTTTACAAAGCCAAGCGATTCGAAATTGCCCTCAAGGATTCTATCCGAGATGCCTTGGCTTGGTTCAACGCGCCTCGGCAAGCAGAGACATGAATCGAGGTCCGAAGCTCCTCGTACGGGGAAACATGCTTTGTGGCGACCGCTCGTCCTGCAAGTGGTGTGTCGACGCAGCTTCAAGGCATGGTCGCGGAGCACAAGGGTGCATCGCAGTGCCTCGTTCTTCATGCGCCACGTGCTTGTATCGATCCCAGTGCTCCGGTTGAACCGTGGTGTGCAAACCACACGTTGTAGTGTAGTCGTGTGCTTTGAATCATTGTGAATGCCAGACCCGACGGCGCGCATACACATCGAATTAGGTTCCTTCAACTCTGGGCTGCTTGTTTGGCACGATATGCGACGACTGCGTCGTTGATCGATAGCTGCAGCGCCAGTTCCAGCCGCTTGCCTCGATTCATAAACTGCACACCGGCATCTCCCTCGACATCTTTCGGCGGCGGCGGTGGGCGCACCACCGATTCCCCAATGGACAATTTGTCCACAAACGCCGTGATGTTTTCCTCGAGTTTGTCGCCACCGTACGGGCAAATCATGTCCGGACCGCACAATTTCTGGGGGACTTGGCCCAGCAGGGTCAAGCGGCACTGCGCCAGGTCTTCCGGCACCGGCGAGATCACTATCCTACAGCAAGTCGCATTTCAACGGCGAGGACATTTGTCTCACTCTCTTCGTACCACCCCCATTCGTTCTGGACGTTGCCGGTCGCCATGGTCGGCATCAGGGCGTCTTCGAGCACGGCGCGCCACACGATGACATGCCGGTCTGGCTCGATATACTGCTTGTGGATGACGTTGACATGGCTCGTTTCTGTCGTCGAACCGAGCTGCTCTGTGTACTTCATGTAGACCGTCCGTTTGTCCAGTATTTCAAGCGCCTGGTGCGACCACATGAGGCAATTCGCACACTCAGAAGGCGTACCCGTTTCGCGCCGTCCGCCATCGTCGGCGGCCGCTCGCCGTTGTACACTTGCCAGCAGGCATGACCGACCACGTCGTACGGCGCCGGCAACGTCAAGTGATAGATAAACTCGAGCACGTTGCTGCCGTCGGGAAGCGTCCTTGGCCCTGCTTGGAACAGCACGTCCGCACGCTCAAACAGCCCCGCCACGATGAACGCGTTCTGTTGGCGCGCAAACTGACGATCAGCGATCGCGTGGATTGCCGCCTCTCGCAACGATGCTTGCGCGGCGAGCTTGTACTCTTGCCACGTATTCAACGAGATCTCGTTGTCCATGGTCTAGCGCGAGGAAATGAATCAAACGCGAGAAGGACGGTCCTTACCGACAGCCGTGGCTTCTTGGCAAAGATAGTCTGCATGTGCTCGATGAACGTGGCCTGCTCCGTCACGGCGCTTCGAAGCTGTTCGTTCTCGCGCAGAGACTTGTTCTTTTCGGCAAGCTCGCGTCGGGCGGCCTTTTCCCACGCCGACACACCTGTCGACATGAAAACGAGGCTGTCCTTGGATTGCCGCTGCGCCAATTGCGCCTTTAGCTCCTTCACTTGCGCCTGCAAGCTCAGGATTTCGTCCTTTTGACGCGTTTCAAAGCGGACGGCAGTGCCGACCTTGCGCTTCGTCTGTCGTTTCCCCAACACGAGCGGTGGCGTTGGCGGGTGGTGTTTGGTTGGAGTTGACGACGCATCGCTTTCTTCAGATGTGGTCTTGTCGGCAACATCGACAGAAGGCCCACCATCATCTCCATCTACACCCGTTAGGAGGTCACACACATGAGCGAGATCATCTTGGAGCTGGTCGTCCGATGCGATCAAGAAGTGGAGGTCCCGCACGATGTCCCACGACTCGTCTTCCATCGCGTGCGTCATTGTTCGGGTTTCCTCCAGAACAATGGAAAGTATTCCGGATAAACGAGCTTTTATCCGGTACATCGATTACGGCACCAGGACCGGCCCGTCAACTGGACACGTTGAACGAGATGGGAATGACGAGAAGAGATGATCGCTGCGCCGAGGGGCGGGCAATGCGCGCGGTCGAGGTTTGCATGCATGGCGAGATTGCACCGTGACCGTGCGAGTCTGGAATGCGAGGGTTTGCCATGGCCAGCTCTTGCACAGTCATCGTGTTGTCCACGGGTTGGTTGATGCTTTCATTCACCACGTACTGTACGATTACAGATCCCACGATGGAGGGAAAGCTCGCGCCGCAAGGATATCGGTCGCTCATGCAGTGATGGAGCATGCCATCGTATTCCAATGTACCAGCGGGCTATCGCAACCACATGGTCCAACACTGCGTCTTTCAGGTTGGTGTCTTCAAGCGGCATGCTCAGTCAAGGGCCAAGGCGACATGAGCGGTCGTGATGACCTTCTACGCTCCAGTATACTTCATCTACTTGGCGAAACGCAATCCCTGACAAGTTTTGTGCTGCTGCTACGACATGGGGCAGTCAACCGTTCACCACACACGTCCTTCTTCGACAACGACCTTTCAGCCGTCGATACGGCAGCCCCACTTCTCAACAGCATGAAGGACAAGGCTCACTGAATCTATCCATGTCCGTCGCGACGTCCCAAAAAACGCTAGGCGGTCTGACTAAACCACGCGTGCACCTTTGTCATGCAGCTCGTCGAACGTGCCGTCCTGGGAAAGCCGTCGCAGCTTGGCATCGGCGCGCGCGCACAAGCGGCGTCGCTGTCGTGGCAACCTTTCAAGATCGTCATCGGTATGTGATCCATCCGGATACTAGTCCCGGATGTGGTCCTGGCGATAGTATTATCGTGCCATCGATTTAATTTCGAGGATGTCATACAAATATCAAGTGCAACAATGGAAAATTGAATTCGAGGTGAAAAATAATATTCCCACGCTCTGCCAGCCAATTGAATTGCCCATTGTTTTTGGTTGGTGCATCAAATTCAGTTGGGGCTGCAGCATGGACGGGTCCCGGACGGACGTGATGGCCAAGTTGCCGCAGCTGCAGAACATGATCAAGCGCGATCCGTCGGCGTACCGCGATGAGTTCATGATGCAGTTGCGCCACTACGAAAGCGAAGTCGCGATCTTCCGCTTGCAACCGAACAAGCAGTCGGAACACTTTGGCGCGCTTGTCACGTTCCTCTCGCACGTATCGACGTGCTACCCGACCGAGCTCGCGGCTTTCCCGCAGGATCTCGTCTACCTCTTGGAGAAGCATGCAGCCGTGTTGGAAGCAAGTCTGCGCAAGACGCTCGTCCAGGCGTTGATCCTCATGCGAAACAAAAACATTGTCGACGCCCTCGTGTTACTCAAACTCTTCTTTGAGCTCTTCCGCATCCCGGACAAGCGCCTCCGCGAACTCGTGTACTCACACATTGTGTACGACATCAAGAAGATGCACACGGACGGCGGCGGACGCAATGAAAAGGTCATGCGCGGGCTACAGAACTTTATGTACTCGATGGTGGCCGACGAACATGAAATCGCCGCGATCAAGTCGCTGCACGTCCTCATTTCACTCTATCGCAAGCGTATCTGGTGCGACGCCCGCACGGTCAACTGCATCGCGACCGCGTGCACCTCCAAGAACACGCGCGTCCTCGTGACAGCGATCCAATTTTTCCTCGGGATTGACGCCGACATTCTCGAAGACGACGAAGCGGAACAGGTCAAAATGAAGGAACAGGTCGAAGTCAACTACCATTCGTACTCGAAGAAGACCAAAAGCCGGTACAACCACACGCGGGCGCAACTCGTAAAGAATCGCAAGGCGCGCAAGCGGAACGTCGAGCATGACGGGACGTTTCCCGCCATTGATTTGCTCAACGACCCGCAGGGGGTGGCAGAGCGCCAACTGCGCATCCTGAAGGCATCCAACGAACGCTTTGAAGTGCGCTTGCTCATGATGGACTTTATTGGACGCCTCGTCGGCCAGCACAAGCTCGTGCTGTTGGCATTCTACCCGCTGCTGCAGCGATACTTGACGGCGCACCAGCAAAAAGTGACCAACATCTTGGCGTATTTGGTTCAAGCTTGCCACGACGAAATTCCGCCAGAGGAACTCATGCCCGTGGTCAAGACGATCGCCAACTCGTTTATCGTCGAACGATGCGCGAGCGAAGTCATTGCGGTGGGCATCAACGCCGTCCGCGAAGTGTTTGCCCGCGTGCCGCTGGTCATGGACGAACCTGGTATGGACGACTTGATCCAGGATCTCATCATGTTTAACAAGAGCCGCGACAAGACGTGCGTAATTGCGGCCCGTGGCGTCCTCAACTTGATTCGGGAGATTCATCCGAGCTTGCTCAAGCGCAAAGACCGCGGGAAATTCCACAACGAAACGGCGCGCCCGAAGGCGTTTGGTGAATATCGGTACACGCACGTTGCTTGAAACTGTGCATGGCTGACGATGTCTTGTCTAGCGCGGCGGAGGGGGTCGACGGTGCGGAGCTCCTCATGGAAGCGGAAGCTGCAGGGCGCTTCGACTATGAAGACAATGGCGATGGCTGGGCCGTGGACGAAGAGATGCTCGATGCCGGCGACGAAAGCGACGGCGGGTGGGTGGACGTTGACGGGTCCGACGGCGACAGCGATGGGTTGCATTCGGATTCGGAAGACGACGAAGCCGACGACGACGATATGGAAGATGGCAGCGACGAGGACGCCGCACCAAACAAGCCGACGGCCGTTCCTCAATCGGAGCGTATTGACGCCAAGCGAATCTTGACACCCAAGGACTTTGAGCGCATCGAAATGCTCAAGAAGGAAGCCGCCGAGGCGGCCAAGGACCCCAAGGCTCGCCGAAAGCGCAAGGCGGAAGCAGTCGAAAAGAAGGTGCTGGAGAGCAATCATTCGACCGTGGACCCGGCGACGCTGGAGGGGTACTCGAAGAAGAAGCGCCAGACGATGGAAGAGCGGCTGCGGTCCGTGCTGGAAGGTCGCGAGAACTACAAGCACAAACAAAAGGGCGGCGGCACGACGAACCGAGAAAAGGCGCGACTCAAAAACTTTTTGATGTTGAAAAAGAGCATGCATGTCCAGTCCAAGGTCCTCAAGTCGACGCGGGAGATTCAGCACATCAAGAACAGAACGGTCAAGGCCGTCACGAAGCGCGACTCAAAGAAGCGCCGACGAACGTAATCTACATCGACTCCTTTGTCCATCTTCCATTGTTCTCTTATATGTCTCTGAATGAAAAAGTCGTCCAGGCTGCCCGACACAAGCAGGACAAGGTGCTTGATGGAGGTCCCGCTGTCTTGAGCATCGGAACGACTGGGGATGGCTGCCACCATCGAACATCGTGAGCGACTTGTTTGCACAGACAACGGCCGGTCATGCGAGTGGTTTTGTGCGTGCCATTACGTGGACGAAAGAAGAGCGACGGCGACGCCAAGGACGACGTGCGCTGGAGACGCCACCGAACTGCTCGATGTGGCTACCGACAGAGGGGCTACAGTGGTGTGGGTCGTCGCTGGCGTGCTCGGCTGGCGTACGATGTCGGTCACTGCGCGTTCGCCTAGTGAGTTTCGTGCCACACATACATGGTGGCTCGCACCTGTTTCTCGCGTGTTGCTGCACGTCGCTGGCGCGATTCCAACGCGCTGCTTGTCCAAATCGAACACGACGTTGTGGTTCAGCATAACGTTGGCGCCAAGCACTAGGATGCCACGGCGTCGGTCAAGAGAGCTGCATATCGGATAACGTACCCCCTCCAATGCCGCCTCCTCCTTTTCGAAATCCAACCGTTTGGATCGAACTGCGTGGACTTGTGAGGATGTACTGCGCGGGAGGGACCACAAGATGCACGAACCCGCCTTCTTCCGCGACTGCTTCCAGGACGAACCGCAGCGTCGGCAATTTTGCCATTACGTCTGCAGGCACGACGGCAGTACCTCCGACTCCGAACGAAGGGTTGCCCGTGGCAGCTTGTAGAACTTGAAGCAGCTTGTCATGGACACCCGGGGGCAGTTGAGAGATGGTGGATCCGCTGTCAAAGACAAAGGATCGCCCAGTTTGACCACCAAACCCAATAAATGCCGTCCTGTCCAGTCCAAGGGACTCGTTCCCGACCAAGAGATCGATGACGTCGACGGAGTAGTACTTGTTGGCAGCAGGACGCACGAGCGGCGTATGCTTCATGGCACCCACGTTCAGGTGATCGCTGACACCGCCAAGCACGATCGTGCCAGCGCCGAGAGGGGCCAAGCAGAGTGAGAACGCGTTTCGACTGACGCGACCTTCTCGAACCATGGCCGCCAAGATCGTGGACGAGTCTTGCTGCATGCCCATGATGCCTGCTTCGGGATGGGTTTTGAACCCACCTGCAAACAAACTGCTTATCACTCAATCATGGGATATGCTTTGAATCCAAACGTGCGTACCAGTGACAGACGTCTGGCAGCCCACGACAAAGGAAACTCCGTTCGCTTGGACGTACGACGACGAGTGGCTCCCGTTGAAGTTTCCCAGCATGGCCAGTTCCGACACAAGAAACGCTTCGAAAGAGCTCGAGTCGGCGTACGTCTACATGAACGATGAGGTAGGTGTGCCGTGATCGGATCGATGACACATCCAACTCAAGAGTTGCAGGTTTCGCAAACGCTAGGTGGGGAGGGAGTTGTGAACTCACCTGGCCTCTCGTGCACTGCTGCGAAGAACACGACAAGCACCGAGAGTCGCTGCAGGCCAAGGGCTTTGCCGTGGTGGATTTCGTCGGGTCGTATGGAGGCCTATTGTGCACTCCGCAGTCTGTGCACCTAATTCATGGAAGAGCGCATCAGTTGAGGGACCGACGCCATGCAACATACGTCGCACACACGACAGCCGTGACGGCGCTTCCCGTGTCGATGACGACAGTCGCTTTCTGTGGAGGCACACCTAAGTACAGCTCCGCCGAGTGCGACCTACGCCATGCAATAGCGAATGCATTAGCCGAGATGAAGGCGAAACATGTTACGCACGAAAATGTTCCGTCTACCCGTTGTTCGTTGAACGGTGAACTTGCCTGCAAGCTCCGAACGCCAGGAACCGGACGTAGATCCAGGCGCACGACCTTATCTGCACACGCGATACATTCGACCACTGCCGAGAGCATTACGAGAGCCGCTAACGCCGTCGCCGCCGACGGCATCCTCATGTGCTGGTCAATATGCGTGTCCGGTCTGTAAAGGCTACAAGCGCTGGACTCAACTCGATTACCTTATATAGTGTATTCCTAGTTATCTGTCGTGCCGATTATTGTGTCAACTGCTTCAGAATACTCATCCAAGGAAATACTCACGTTTTAAAACTTCGACGTGTTTTAACTCTATTGCGTATGTCAAACATACGACATGACTAAAAATTCATCTGAACGAAAGTGGAAAACAAACTCCCGCCTTCGCCTTTAGTGAGTCGTGGTGGACTTCCTGCAACGCTGATACTGTACGTTTAAACTTATGACGCGACTATATACTACAACATTTTCGGTCGAAGTTTGTTTTGTACTACGTAGTACCTACCATACACAGGCGGGGTCTAGGTTAAACATTTACTCAAATAACCATGACGTTTAACAATTAAACGTAGACATTTTCGAACGCGTATTGCAGATTACAGGCAGTGATTCCTCACTGTACGGTGCAGTGAAATCCAACTTTACCGTACAATTTTACAAGTTGGGTTGAATCAGACGTTGCTTTTCCTCGGTCGTCTTTCTTGGCAGTTCTCAAATGCATGACAATCATGACAGCAACGACGCCAGCAACCCCCAGTCCGCCCAGGAGCATTTGGTCGGCAGGCATACCGATCCATCGGCCGTCGACCCGACTTCTAAGAGACGCAGTGCGCGCCGCGGTCTCTTGAGCTTATAATTCAGGATCGCCCATGTGCCAGTCTTCGAGCAAGATGCACGACTTCAATCTTCGGTTCGTTCCATTCTGTGTCGTAAGGATCTTTCGGGTTGTGGCTCTCAAACATGAGCGTCTGAGAGACTCCATACGGCACTGGAGTGGAGGTTCCAGCCGTCGCAGCATGTGACAGGAGCGCCATGGCGACGATAGCCGACGACAGGGCGACCACACGCTGCATGCTGCGTTGACGCCAGGATGACAATTGGGGAAGTGAAACGCTTCGTAGTAACACCAAGTCATGACAAAATTCGGATAATTCGAATCGAGCCAATCATGGAAGATATTATCCGGAAGATATGCTTCCACCGCGCAAATTCACAGTCACCCCAGCAAGTCGACAAATACAGCTCGACACCTAGAGCTCGGCTTCGGTCTTCTTGGCGCGGAAGAGGCGGCGGGCGCGGCGCCAGAGGCCGTCGTTCGTGTAGACAACAACGCCGAGCACGACCGTGACCACGACTCCGACGGCGAGGACGCTGACATGATGTGGTTTGCGCGAATGTTGCCGCAAGTGTTGGTTGTTCGCAAGGACCAGAGGATGGGCAGAAGTTGTTGCCACTGGCAAAACGACACGAGTCGTGGTGGTGGGTGTGACCGTTGTCGGGGGTGGCATCATGGTGTACCCTGGGAGAAGTGCCTCGACAGAAGATGCATCCGAGTAGGGAACCCAATGGAGCTGCTTGCACGACCCCTTGTCCTTTTGTCCCGGTTCGAACGTGATGCCAGCAAAGTCAAGGTATTGGTGCAGTGTTCGTGCCGTGCCCCACGGGTACTTGTCCAGCTCGTACGAATCCATGAGACCCTGGAACGGCCACCCCACGACAAACTTGAATCGGTTGATGCCCATTTCTTCTTCCCTCTTCCTGAGATTCGCGTCGAACTGGATGTGTTCAAAGCGAGCTGGCACCGACGTGTAGTTGTGGTACACGACTGACCCGACTTTGCTAGGCGAGTACATGTCGTACCCGTGCGTCCACAGGTGCGACGCACGCAAGAATTCTTCTCCGTCAAACACCCAATGATTGTGGTTGTCGATCAGAACTCGCTTCTCCGCATGACATTTGCTGAAGGAGAGACCTGCTCCCCACAGCGCCGCCATTTGAGGGTGCTTGGGCTGCAAGATCAAATCGGCGCCGATACTGCGCACAAGGCCGTTGCCGCCGCGCATCGTCTGGCAAATGTGCGGCAAGTGATCCGGCGCTACGTCGATTGCACAAACGTTAGTGAATGCTTGCCTCTAAAGACTTCTCGCACCGCGCCGGCAAATATACGATATCAACATGGACACATGAATGCGGTCGCGTGGGCTGGCAACCCATCGCAGCCAATTTCAACGAGACAAGTGACGACATAACGAGGCAGCACACTGGCAGGCGGTCACGGAACACTCAATCCACAAGACTTACGCTTGTTGGTGCCGTCGTCCCCGACGAAGTTGTTCAGGCCATGAAGATACGTTGTGAGGACGCCCATTTCGTTGTTGAGAGTTGTCCAGTCCTTGACAATGCCGACGTCCCAGTCATTCGTGAACACGCTGTGCGCGTCAAGCTGGAGGCAAAACTCTTGGTCGCCCACCAGCTTTTGCTGGTAATGACGCGCCAACGTCGGGCCGCGTGAGTCGTTGGCAACGCGCTCGTCCACGCGGACTTGGGACCTGTACTTGCACTCTTCGTTGGGCCATTCGACCTTGGCCAGCTTGCAGTACTCGTCGATGCACTTCAAGTCGCCAGGGTTCACTTGATCGACAATGCCAAAGTGCAACCGGTCTGGGTTCTTTGCCCGCTTGAAACCTGTGAACACCGTGTATCCACATCGAACGCCGTCGCGGAACACGGACAGGCCCACGAACATTTCAAAAGTCCCGGGAATACGAGGTGGCGGAGGTCGAAGGTGCGACAGTGTTGGGTCCAACGGAATGTTCTGCGTCTCGGGGTACAGCGTGACGTCCGTGTTGGGCAACTTGTTCTCCTTGCTGTACGGGTCGTCGCCGTAATTTTGATACGTCAGGGTATGCTTGACGCCAAATGGAGGGAGCGTCTGGGCAGCGGACATGCCAGCAGCGGCGTCTGCTTCTGCGGATGCCGCGCACCAAAGCGCTGCAACGATCGCGGCGGAACGGATTCCGATTCTCATCCCTGGCGAAAGCGCAAATGCCCTGAAGTGCTGACGTGGGACATCGGGAGAGCCGGGCCACGAGGTACGGTGATGTCGAATTTAAATGAATGGCGGGCAATGTATTCAAAAAATGTAAGGACTGGGTAAAATTTTTATTCTTGCCACACAGTTTTCAATTTGACGGATGGCGCGAAATCTGGCGGTCGAGGACGACATGCCGCCGTCTGGTCCGCGGGACTGCCTTGTACAACCGCAATCTTGTCGAGTTATGTGGAGGTCGATTGTACGCGCTCCATTGTGTATGCACGGCGACACGCTGTATTGCGTATCTTGAGCAACGCATGCGGCGACTCGATTCACGTTAACGACGTCGTTCTTTCTGCATGCGCGTCGTACGACACAATCGGCGAAAACGAAGCCACACACCGTCCTTTGTGTACAATGCCAACATCAATAGCACGACCAGGCCTGCCATGACCAGCAAGGCACTTCGACCGGAGGAAAGACCTGCAGAAGACGCCGTGGTGGCATGCCCGTTGGCACTGTCATCACCGTGTCCGACGCGTTGCTCCTTCCGAAGGTTCATGGCAGCTATGGTACTTGACGGCCACTTCGTCGATGCATCCGTGAAGACTGGTTGATGGGTTGTGGCTCCGACGGATCGAGAGGTGGATGGTTCACGAGTATAAGGCTGCCATGTCGCCGCCTGGATCGAATTTCTCGATGTCAGTACGGGAGACAAGCTGGCTACGTTGGGTGCAGTTGGCGAAGAAGGCACGTGAATCGCCGGAAACATGGTCCACCCGGGCACAACGGCTTGGACCTCGGCCGGGTTTGAAAACGGCACCCAGTGCAATTGAAAGCAACTCTGCCGATCGCGCAACTTGGCAGGGTCCACTCCCGAAAACGCCACATACTCTTCAAAAGTTCTCGCTGTGCCCCAAGCATACTTCTCCCAGTCCTCGTCGTGCACTGGTCCTTCGTACGGAACTCCCATCCGCTTCCTCAGACGGTTCAGGCCGGCTAACGTTTCCGCACGCTTGGCAGCTTCGTTCACCTCGACATGTTCAAATCTACATGGTGGCATTCCATCAGTTGTTTGCTCAGCACCGGCCCAGCACCGTGCAGACGAATCGAAGCGCTCAGCCCGCGAGCCATTGTTCACCATGTAGCCGTCTACCGGCAGCGGATCCGTCATGGTTTCCGAGACCTACCGCTTGGGAACTGCCGTATAGTTGTGGTACACCACGGTCCCAGTCTTAGTTGGGGAATACATGTCGTACCCGTGCGTCCACAGCGACGCCGCGCGATAAAACTCTTCGCCGTCAAACAACCACAACGTGTGCGGGTCGACGGGCGCGCGCTTCTCGGCGTGGCACTTGCCAAAGGAAAACCCAGCTCCCCACAACGCGGCGAGCTGCGGCTGCAGCGGCTCGACCAAAAAATCCGCCGCCACGATCCGGACCATGCTGTCGCCTTCGCTGCGCATGGTTTGGCACAAGTGCGGGAGGTCTTTCGGCGCTACCGTTACGAGAGTGAGTGGGCCTGGCCTCTTCAGCACCGGGAAACCACATCATCGTGCACATGGCCCAACGAAGACGATGGCAATATTCCCATCGGCAGACGTACGTGTGTTTTGGCCGTTCTTGGTGATGATGGCACAGTCAGGGTCGTATATATACGTGGACAGAATCGCCATCTCGTTGTTGGCGGCTGCCCAGTCGGCGACGAGAAAGACGTCCCAGTGCCAAGTGAACACGCTGTGGGCATCCAACTGGAGACAAAATTCCTCGTGTTGGATCAACTGTTGCTGGAAATGCCGCGCTAGTGTCGGCCCGCGCGAGTCGATCGCGCGCCGTTGGTCCACTCGAATTTGATGGCGGTATTTGCAGCCGTCTTCGCCTGGCCAGCGGGCCCTAGCCAAGTCGCAGTACGCGTCCACACACCGCACGTCGTCTGTCGCGACCTGGTCCACCACGCCAAAGAAAACACGAGATGGGTGAGCCGCACGCAAGAAGCCCGTGAAGAGCGTATACCCACACCGCACGCCGTCCCGGAACGACGACAGCCCGACAAACACGTCATACTGTTCAGGGACGTGAGGCGGCGGCGGTCGTAGCTGGCGCTGCGTCACATTCAGTGGAACGTGCTGACTTGCTGGGAATAAATCGACTTGATACGGCTCGAACTCGGGGTGCTCGTCGTCGTTGCGGTCCTCCACTTCCAGGACGACCTTTGGGCCCATCCTTTCGTCAGGGCTCAGAGACCGAATCTTGGGTTTCATTAGCGCTTTGGCTGGCCCTGCCGCGACGGCTGAAATCACGACCAGGACGAGAAGCGCATGCGTCATCGCGATGGTCCCCACGTGGCGAACGCCCTGATAACGCAAATTGCGTTGCAGTTTTTGTGCAACCTCTAAATAGTGTGAATTGCACTTTCTGCAGCACGGGCCAGCCGGCGGCGATCGCGGGGAGAGCCACGAGATCTGCCGCATCGTGCAGGGACTGGCGAGCGGCGACTCCTGCATGTA
The DNA here is from genome assembly GCF_000520115.1 of Aphanomyces invadans. NCBI lineage: Eukaryota > Oomycota > Saprolegniomycetes > Saprolegniales > Verrucalvaceae > Aphanomyces > Aphanomyces invadans. The sequence goes on from NW_008580151.1 coordinate 2,005,505, forward strand.
CACCCTCTTCATACGACAGCCTCAGGCACTGGATGATTCGAGTACACCAGGGACTGCTCTCCGACTCGACGACCCCTTGTGATACGAAGTAGTACACCGACAAGTCAAGGAAATCCGCTTGCCGGTGTGGAGTGACACGAAGCTTCGGCTCGGCCACCTGCTGACCAGATCCAAAGGATGTCGACCCGTTGCTTTAGCAACTCCGTACTGATCGACGTGTGGGGCCGACAACCGCCCTTGCACGTCCACGTCCTTCGCAATGGCACCACAAAGCATGGGATGACTGCGCTTACACTACAACTTTGACACGTTCCGCCCGACTTGTCGTGCGGTGGCGGTGTTGGGCTGGCCATGTGGCATCGTTGGCATGAGCACGACACCCAGGAACGACTGGAGCATCATGGCGCCCAATTCGGGAAATCCGTCCATCAAGGCGAGGAGGATTTCAACATGGCCTCGAGGAAATGGCGTCACGACGGCCTTCGCGCCAATTTGATTCTACACATAGTGCCGCGAGTGCGCACACGCCCAAGCTGGAATTCCAACGCACCAGATGCGCGGCAAACTTTTCCGACGCCGTCAGCGGCACCACCTACAGCAAACTCTGACACGGGGCATTCGTCACCACATCAACTTACAAAATCGTCTACGCCATGGAACAGGTGGAACGGCGGGAGCAACCGCGCATCCAGGTCTACGAAGATCACGTCCACATGCAAAACCAGGTTGACTAGGTGACGTACGGGCATCCTTCACGACGAGGGCAGTGGGGCTGAATGTAGAAAAGTGCCGCGGGCCGTGGAATGACGGGTACAGTGGCGAGATCGAGTGTGCTGCATGGAGAATCGTTGGTTGAGCGCGTGGCACGGCGACGCGGGCACAGTACCTCGTACAAATGGCACAATTTCTCGATTTTGCTCAAACGCGTAGTGGTCCGTGATGTCGTACGGGCCACTGAGGCCCACAAAAGCTTGGATGTGGTGGACCACGTCGATGTCGTTGGCCTAGAGCGCATTCAAAGAATTGCACAACAGAAGCGGCATTCGTACCAGAGTCGGAGCCGCGCGACTGCATCGAATGGCGGACTGTACAAGCAGCAGAGCACACAGATGCGCACCTACGGCCAAACAAGTGTCGATCGAGCAGCCGGGGAATCGGCACGTACCAGACGAGTGACCACTCAACGTAATACGTTTCGGGTCGCCGCCGTGCGTGGCAATGTTCTCGACCGTCCACTTCACCTAAAAAATGAAGCCACGCACGGCATGAGCCAAGCGGTCCATCGACATGTTCATGCGAGGTAGGCGTACAATGGCCTCGAGATCGTGCATCATTTCGCCAACGTCGCCATGCGGAAAGGTTCGATAGCTGGGCACGACCGTGACGATGCCATGTCGCTCCAGCGTCTCCCCCACGGCGCCGTAGTGGAACTTGGAACTCAGTGCCCACGCGCCGCCATGAATAAAGATGACCACGGGCTTGAGATGGTCGCTTGGCGACATGGATGTGCCGTACAGGTCCAACACGTTGCGCGCGTGTGGGCCATAGCGAAAGTTCGTCGTCGACATGCGCAATGCACACGCTAGCGTACGCAGGGCCAACTTCGGCGCGGTCAGCCCAACGATCAGGTTGCCCGCGTCGCCCAATAACACAATCGTCGCATAGACCCACGAACTGCGCATTGCTCTGAATGACGTTTGATGGGGGAACCGCTTGCGCAAGAGGACAAAGCTGCGATGCACTTGCAAGAGATGTTGCCACAGCGTGTACGCTACCATCGCCAGCACGACCCTATGCCATGAACAGTCAGCTCTCACCATGGCGTGCCCATTATCTCGTTATACTTGGCGCGACTAGATGGAGTTGAGGCCGTTCGTTGCAGCGGGCCGTCGCTGCTGGCAAGGGCAGCGCCGACGTCGATTCCTCGAGGCGACACACGGTCATGTCGCCGCAGCATGGTCCGTTTCAACGAATGGAACATCAGCGATTGGTCTAAATAAAGTAAATCCCAACTTTTGATTGGTCAAAATGACATGTACCAAGGCAAGATTCACAACCAAGGCGCTCCCGTTTCGGTTCGCGTGGCGCATGGGACCATCCCTGGGACCCATTGCGCGGTGTATGTTTACTGACGCCCGTGTGCCTTTGACAAGGAATCGACTGTTTTCCGGGGACGTGTCATGGCCAAATTGTTCAACTTTGGCATGGCCATCGTTACCTTTGTCGACATCCCTGTGCATTGCATCCACATCGGGACGTCGTGGCGCCATCAAAAGAGTGTGCCCTTGCGAACTCTAGATAGTACTGGACGCTCGGCTGCTTGCTTTGATGGTCATAGCGCACGTCCTGCCATGCACATGACGCTCCTTTTACAGTGGCTTGACCTCGCCTCTCGCTTTTGCCGTCGACCTGGATGGGGTGCGAAATACTTGTGTCAAAGTGATTGGCCAAAAAGAATTGTGTCATGGTTTTTGAGCGAAAATGATTGGCCAAAGCATCTGGGGTTAAAAATAGCTCCACCAACGTGCACCTACCTACCGTGCGACAGCAGCACCGCCGCGCCGTTCCGTAACCTGCACATTTGTCGGCTGCTCCATGGGCAGGCCGCCGTGCCTGCCTCTAGTGCGTCGTCTGCGTCTGCCAGGACCTGCATTTGGTGGAGAAATGCACCGAAACCAACTGTCGATCGAGTCGACCCTGGCTCCATACAAACTCATATATATGTTGGGTATCGCCGGAACATTACTATGGCCATACAAAAACCAAGATAACCTAACCTACAACCCAGCAGCGCACATCTGCCGTTTTGGCGACGGAAAGTTAGGCGATGAGCCCGCCGGAAGACAAGAAGACACCTCTCGTGGGCGGCCACGAGCCGTCGGAGGATGCTTCCGTCAGCATGTCGTACCAGACAGGTATTGTTAGCGTATATGGACGCCATCGCGCTGACTCTCAGGTTGGGTTTAGAGGAACTTCGAGGTACATGAGGCCGCGCCACGCAAGATGCACGAGCGCTTTCACCGTTGCGTAGGCTACCTCTTGAAGAAGACGCGCAACGGGAAGTGGCAGAAACGGTGGTTCGAGACGAACGGTTGCTTCCTCACGTACTACAAGGTGGCCGCCACGGGTTGGGGAGTTGACGACGATGCCTCACGTGTTTGCGTTGGTAGAAACAAGGGCAGAAGCTGCTGGCCGCTCTGAATTTGCCGCAAGTGGGGGAAATCGTGACCCTACCCGAGGACACGGAAGACGGCCCGGGACTGTTCTCGATTGAGCTCAATGAAAGAATATATACGATCAAAGCAAAGCATCAGGAAGAAGCCGCGCTCTGGGTCGAGGTGAGCATGTCGACCTCCCCGCGATGGTAGCGTCTCACGATCGACATATGCAGGCGCTCGTGTGGCGTCAAAAAGGCGGAGTCGTCGCCCAAGCAAACGGAGGTTTGACCCTACAACCCAAAAACCTTCAACGCGTGTGCTTCATGTAGACGATGCACTGTTCCTGCATGCAGCTGCTTCCACTGGAGACGACGCAGACTTGTCTCCCAAGGCCCCCACGGTTCAACCTCCCCAGCCCCTTCCTCCAAAGACCAAAGAGGTACGACTGGCAGCCACTCTTCGTCCCATCGACGCCTCTTTCATCTGCCATGCATCTCTGTGTCTGGGCTTCTTGACGCATGTCCCCAGGTTGAAGAAACCCAAGACGTTCGTCGATGTGGCTGTGGCTGTGCCATTCAATAACGTAACAAGAAGGCTGGCATGATCTCCGCCGGGTGTTCTTTAATGAATGGAT
>NW_008580151.1:2010250-2011413 GCF_000520115.1 Aphanomyces invadans
TATCAAGAGGAATGAATGCATGTATAAAAGAGAGGAAGGAATGCTTGATATTCACTTGGACATGGAGGACTTTCCCGTGGACACATTTAGAACTCGACATGGGGCATCGCCATTACTCCTGTCGTCGGCGATGAAGCGCGGGTGGCTCCAGCGATCGATCCTCGAATCGAACCACACCATCTTCGAGGGCGACCCCGTTCAAGTCAAACTCTTCACCTCCAACACACGCAAGTTTGGCAACCCGCAAATGCCGGCCCAGGAATTCTACACGGCGACTTTGTCGCGCGCCTAGTTCCCGACCTAGCTCGCCTCCTCGGCGATGCCTAGAAGCGCCTGCTGGCGCTCTGTGAGAGCGCGCCAGGGTGGCAGCGGTTCGCCGGTCGCGCGTAGTAGTCGATGCCATCTGTGGACGTCAACATGGATGAACGGGAATGGTCCCACCTGATACGAATGAAGGGACCAGGTAACCCTGTTGGAATAGAGGCTTGACTCGACGTCTGCGAGCTCTCTCGCTGAGCCAAATCACCACTCGACTCTGTTCTTCAAGCAACTTCCGCTCGCAACCAGTCCACAGGTCGACTGGCGTAGCTGACGCTAGTCGTCCGAGTGCATAGGCCAAACCTAGAGCTGCTGCCATGGTCTCGTCGAGCGATCTTGGCGTAGAGTTCGGTCGTGATCGACGGAGGCTTTCGAATAACCCTGTGCTCCCCATCCTCAACACCCGGCAGTACAACAGTGGGTCGGTCGCAACACTCGCCCTGACATCTCGTTCGCATGGCACCACGCGCTTCTCACCGAGTCATGACGATCCAGTCGGCGACATGTCATTGCCATGACTGGCATGCATTTGTTACTGGAGATATCTCAACAAGGGTGGCGATAACATGACGGTTTGTGGATGGCGCCAGACACCAAGATCGTCAGGGCTGCCGGTCATCGTCGAATACATACGTCGTAGGGTGGCGCTGGGGACGTCAGCGGAATGGCTTCTATCGTTTCACGACCATGAACGAACTCTTGGACCCAGTACAGTCAACTTGATAAAAACTCGACAGAGTGGTACTGAATAAAATTGAGCATCCGATGAGCAATGCCAATTCGGCGAAATATAGTCACAATTACACTTCACGCAGTGATTGGATAAATACCAATTGAATTTTAAT
>NW_008580151.1:2019698-2023808 GCF_000520115.1 Aphanomyces invadans
CAGCAGGTCTTTGGCCGTGCCGTTCGCCGCTTTGCTGTACAACTAGAGATGGCAGGCATGGTGCAAAGATTCGATGAAAGGGGCACCAGCTGTTCGACCGCCTGAACATAATCGGTGATAACTTGAGGGACCACGCCACGTCAGGGCTGACTTGCTCGTGTGTCGTACGACCGACCCGACGACGACGTAATCTCCAACGTCAAAGTTATTCCACTTGACGCCTTGTTTCTTTGCGTGTCTATCTCTCGCCTGGCCACGCGGCTTCTCGCTACGGGCCGACACATCATGATGCATCTCGTCTAGCGACGTTCGCAGGTGTTGGACTTGCTTGGCGGGACTTGTCGAGCCAATCTACATGCCAAACTTCTTTTGTCGTCGGATGGACGATCCCGGACAACGGTGGCATTGCGTCGAATCCCACCGAACGCCGTCACAGGAGCAAGGCCACCAAGCCGATTCGATGGCTGGTGGTTAAGGGCACCTTGGACAAGGGGTAGCACCATTGGCCATTGTGTAGCTGGGAGTCGCCACTCACTCAGCAAGGCCTTCATGGTCTGTAACAGCGGCTTGTTCACGACTTCGACGGATCGATTCGCCCATGGACTGTACGGCGTCGTCACATAGTGGTGCGCGCCGACTAACTTGCGCACCTTCTAGACCACCTCGTTATTGAAATGAGACCAGCCGTCGGAGACCCATGTCGCGACTATCCCGAACGTAGTGAACCAGTCCATGAGGACGGCGGCCGTCGCTGTGGAGTCTGCATTCCGGGACGGGAACAACCGGACGAAGCCGCTCATGCCATCCTTGACTACGAGCACGTGCTTCAAGCCTTCGACTGACTTGGGCAAGGTCAACCAGTCCAAATGGATGAATTTGTTGGGGCACTCGGTGTGCAGGGCTGAACCCAGGGGGCGAGGCACCATGCCACCATGCACACACATGCAATGTAGGCACCCCGTGACGAAGCCGGCCACGTCGACCTTGAGATTGGTCCATTCGAACTTCGCTGCGACGGCCTGTGTCGTCGCCGCCACGCGACGGTGACCAGCAGCACCTTGGTGGGCGGTCACGCAGAGGCGCTGTTGGAGGTCCAGGTCGTCGTCCGGGACCCAAATCATGTCTCCCGGAGTGACGAAAAATTTGATGTCGTCGTCCAAAGTAACTCCAGCGGGAGGCTGGCCGTCGTCCTGGAAGCCATTCTTCTGGGACTTGAGGACCGATTGAGCTGTCGGCCACTCGAAGTCCTTGTGACGCAGGGGTGATACTAAGGCTGCGAGACGTCGCACGCGAGCCACCGCTGGCGTCGCACCCCAGGGACTAAGTAGGTCACCCCACACGTTGTCTTCACCGACACCGACTCAATGGTGTACGGGAAGGTGGACATCAGCGCCCAGCTCTGCAGCTTGTCGGCTTGATACTTCGCCATGTTGGGAATTTGGCCACGAGGGTTGTAAATGTAAACCAAGTTGCAATGGTCCGTGAACAGACGGAATCCACCAGGTCGGATCAACAGGTAGTCGAGACGCATGCACGTCTCGACCACGGCGAACGCCTCCTACTCCACATAGGCCAGCGCGAACTGGCCGAGACAAACGAGCCGCTTAGAAACGCTAGGGGCTCGTGGCGTTGCTCAGACAGGGGCAGCTCTAAGTCCTCGGGTGGAACTTGGGTCGCAATCGCGCTCCAGAATCCGTCGCTCGCGTCCGTAAAAAGACACACGGCCATGTTTTCTCGGGGGTGACTCAGCGGTACGATGCTGATCAGGGCCTTTTTCACAGCCTCAAAGCACATCGTGTGCACGACAGCCCACCCCATGGCGCTGACCGGTACCTTGGCCAAGGCCGGTTTCTTAGCACTCCGGGACAGTTTCGTGCCCACGTCCAGGAGTCGACGCAAGGGATAGACAAGCTGGCAGTACTCGGGGCTGCTCGACCGCATCCAATTGGTGGCCCAGATGAACTACTGGAGGTCTGCGACGGTAGTAGGCAGCACCAATTCGCACAACCCTCGAACTCGAGCAGGGGAGTGGGTCACGCCGGCAGACGAGATAACTTTGCCACACCATTCAGCCTCGCGGAGGAAGAACGAGCATTTCTTCGGATGCAGCTTCAACCCGATTGACTCACAAATCTCCAGGACTTGCTCCAACCGGTCAAAAAGTCCCATCGGCGTGGTCACCGCGCCCAGCAGATCGTCCAGCCAGGCAAATATACCGCTAAATAGGAGCTCACCGAACATTTGGTGGACGGCCGATTGACAAAACGCATCGGCGTCTGTCTGGCCCATCAGCACACGCGTCGGTGCGAAGACGCCCCAGTGTATCATGTACGAGTACAGCTCCTGGCTGGCCGGATGCAACGGCAGCTGCCAGTACCCCTTCGTCCAGTCCAGGGTAAAATAGACAGACGTGCCGACCAGGACCACCATAGCGGCGTCGAGGTTGGGCATCGGCCATGGCATAGGCACCGTACAGGCATTGATCGGGCGACTGTCGATAGTCATGCGCAGATCGACTGGGTCCTTTTCGGCACTATCCGAGGCGCTGCAGCCCATGTCGCCCGAATGTTACGGTAGACCAGGCCGGCCTCGTCGAGATGATCGACATGTCGCTTCATGAACTCCAATTGGTCGGGTGGATAGCGACGCATCGAGCACTTGACGGGGACCGCGTCTGGCTTCAGACGAACCTGTAGAGGCTCCACTTTGATCGGGGGGGGGGTCGCACCCGACATCCTTTCGAATCACATTAACGAACCTGGACAGCGGGTTCTCGAGGCGCTTAACTTCGTCCTGGCCCAGACCATGGCTTCTCGCCTCCTCGACCTTCGACGCGAGGATAGACTTCACCTCCGACTCGCATCTGCAGAGTCTGTCTTCCTTAGACGCTCCAGGTTGCACATCCAGAACTGAGGTTGAGCGTTCCATTCCCGCCTCGAGGTCAAAGTCCTGGACGGCTGGCGGGGACGCACACACTCGATTGACAGCAGCGTCTGCAGATGGCAGGAACTCGCTGTAGGACATGTCCCACTCAGGCTTGAGCGAGCGCGCATTGACCAGGAGCGCGCCCGTTGAGAATCCTAGGGGCTCCATCACCGAACGGCTGATAGTCAGCGCGACGTCGTCGTCCGCAACATCATCGACACAGACGGGTAGGACCGCATTTCGTCGTGAGGGCCACGATCAGGCGTAAGCGTCGGCTTAGGAGCACGGGCTTAGTCGCATTGCCGTGCGGGTACAGGGCAGTCTGTGTGTCGTCCACCGCCACCTGGGTCGCCACGCCAGCCTTCTCCAGAGCCGCAACCAGCCCCACAGATGCCACATTGACGTTAGCACCCGTGTCAAGTAACAAGTTGTCCACCACCACGACGTCCGCCACGGTGGCTCCTCCTTCAATCTTCGAATCTTCGACCGGGTCGGGCCGAGATCGGTTACATTAGCAGTTTGACGCGCCTCACGGGCATTTGTGCAGCTAGGAGGGCTTGCGCCTCACCAGGGGTAGTCTTTGGGCCGTATGTGACCTTGTGGGCCGTAGACTTACACTTCAGACATGCCGCCGGCTTCCTCGCAGGGGCGAGCGGTGCGCCGGCCTGGACACCCCGTCCGAGGACCTAGGCTTCGCCGGGCCTGCTCCCCCGTCTAGCCTCTTCTCGTCAGGCCTCTTCGGCGCATGGCCACAGCTGTCATGGGCCTTTGCGGGCTTGGAGGACTTCTCTTCGTCCTCGACCCCGCCGTACATTTGGTAACCGGCTGCGAGCGTCAGCAGCCAGCGAACGAAGCGAAACACATCCGTACGCAACGGCTTGTAGCGCTGCAGTTGAATTTGCTTCTTTACGGCCGACTGTACATCGAAGGCCGAACCGCCTTGACCATAAGGTCCACGACAGCTTTGCCCTCCTCGTAGAGGATCCACTCCTGGTTGTTGCGCTCCAGGGCCTTCATGAGTTCGTCCAGCATCTTTCCAACACGAGACTCGGCGTCCAGGACGTTTACGACCAAACGGATCGTCGTTTCGAGGCATTTCTTCAGCGAGTCCAGATCACGGAGCTCTTCCTCGAACGCCATGTTAAACCACGCAATCCCTTCGGACCCCGCGAATTGATCATAGAG
>NW_008580151.1:2029964-2032555 GCF_000520115.1 Aphanomyces invadans
CTTGTGGCGTCCCAGTTGCCCGAGCATAACCGCTCCACGGCATGGCCACGTCGATCGGCTGCGACTGGCGTCGCCGCGGGGATCGGAACGGTGCAGGAACCGGCTGGAAGTCTCCACGCCGGCCACTCGTCTGGTGTTGAGAGGTACGACCACGCTCCCTCGTCCGCGACCTGTCGTCGTTGCCTCCAGGCGAACGCGATCGGTCTTGTTCTTCGTGATCACTTTCAGCCATTTCAGACTCGTAGTGCACTAAAGATATCTTTGTTGTGAGTACGTGTCTTGTTTGTCCGCAAGGCGTCTTCCTTCGGGAAGCAATGCAAGTTCAAACTGAGATACCTCTCATTACATTCCTAGTCAGTTCACTTCGTTCCCCTCAATACAGTAGCAACTTTCCAGGTCGTCCCGTACTAAATCGTCCCGTACGAATCCATCCAACATCCAGCAACCGACCTCAGCGAGGTTGAGCTGGACTCGGGGCACTCTCGACCAGAGCACGCCCCTCGAGATTGCGTTCGAAATGGGCAGTCGCCCCTCGAAGGCACCCGACTTTTTCGCCATCGCCAACCTCCCTGCAAACGCTGGGCCTGCCAACCAGCGTTTCCAGGGAGGTTGGCGATGGCGTGCGGAATCGATCGTACGAGACTGTTCTCGGCCATCGTACGGACGGATAGGTGTAAGCCAATTCTCGGAGGAGTGGTGCCTGAAACAACTCTCGGATTGGAGAAAGCTCAAGTGTAGTCGACAACAATGAAGTCGGGTGACACTGACGAAGCTGACAAAACTTAAAGCAAGATGGCGTCCTCATGAAGGACAAATACGACGAGAGTTCGCTCTCTGCGCCTGGCATTCCGTTGAGAACCTTAGCGTGCAAGTCAGTCTGTTTCGATCAGAGCTATCTTTCATAAATCCCCCACGAATTGCTCCCAACCGCGGCGTGGGAAGGATATCCGCATTGTCGCCGAAGAAATATTCCGTCGATGGCGACGGCCGTGTCTTCGTCAGAGTTCATGAGGGCCACCGTCGGACACGCAAAACAGCGGTACGTCTTCACTTTAACGGACTGTGCATCAAACGTAAACTGACACTGCATCGGCAATTCGACGACTTGGCCCACAAGTCTTTGGACAATCGGTTCGTTGCTGAGCAAGTGTGGCGTCTCCCGGGCGATCAGATACATCAAACAATTAACACAGTGATGGGGGCGCAGTGGACTCCCAGGCAAAGCTTGTGGTGTATATTGAGCACTCGGAAGCAAATGCAAGACTCACTGGGGCAGCCAGCTGGCTAATCCAGTCTATACTAAAACTCAATATAAATCCCCCTCGGCAAACGTCCAATCCGATCCTTGGGTTAGTCAGTTCCCATCGGATCTTTATGCAGAACATGGCCTTTCAGCCTAAGGATTCTTCATGTTCTCTCCGACACACAAAGCCGCCCGGAGCCGCCCACCGCAGTCAGGCCCGGCCACCAAGGTGGCATCGACCAGTCGTAACGAGTGGCAGCTAGGATCACGGGTAATACATCTTGGCGAACGCAACAGCAAGTGGGGGAACAGTGCCTCGATCGTGTGGCGGTACAAAAGAAGGTAGAAGATCGCGAGCCATCGACCACGACTTCGGAGTGGCACACTACGATACAGCTTTGAATCCACGACACCACGACAGACTGAAAGAATGACATACAACGTCCACTGGGCAATCAAACTGTCCAGGCCAACGTGGCTGTAGAACGCCATCGCGTCGCTCATGATGCCGTGGAGGAAGTCCACCTGGAGCGAGTGGCGGGAGCTATGGGCAAATACCCTGAAGTACTCGCTGACGACCTTGCATTCAGGGTCAAAAGTGTGCAAGCTTCGCGGCAAGGCTGCCTTGCACGACCTCACTCGCACTTCCAACCGCGCCACGTCCGTGGTCAGATTATCCACTTCCCCCTGTAGACGCTCCATCCGCTCGACCTTTCTTGTAACGACTCCGGTATTTTTTGCGGAGGAACACTGAATCCGGATAGAAAGCCGGATAACGTGGTGGAGAGGAGACTGGGAGGTTGGAGGCAAATTGCAGAATGAATTTGAGCACAGGATTTATCTCAACTCAAGAACATCCTTCCGATGGCTGACGCCATAGTCTAGAATCGTTGAATTCAAGCATGTGGCCTCCTTCATGCTGCTTCTCTTCCTTCGTACGTCACTTAATGCATACTCAACGCAAGAGCTATTATTTGCGGTAAATCTTCAACTCGTAGTTGTTCGGTAGGAGTTCAGATGAGTCGGGAAGACTCCACATCCTTACATCCTCCCCCGGGATTCTAGCCGACGAGTGGAACTGCGGCGTCGTAGGTCTTGGAGAAGTTGAGGGAAATGGAAGACATGCTTGATGTTCTTGGCGAGTTTCCACGTGGCTTCGCTTTCAGGCTGACCATGAGCTTGCGGTTGAACTGACGCTTCTTCAGCAGACTTTCAACAATGAAAAGTTCTTCATTCGTTTCGTCGTCGAGGATGATTGGCGTAGCATTGGGAATCGGACGGGCTGCAAACTTGGGATCATTGGAACGGTATGGCTTGAGGCGGTCAACGTTGAAGACATCGTGAATTC
>NW_008580151.1:2040345-2040973 GCF_000520115.1 Aphanomyces invadans
TGCGTCTGAACTTGCCAACATAATCAGCTAAGTCATGGCAACGTTCTTGCTTCAGGGCATACAGCTGGTCGCAAAGTCGGTCTTGAAGGTCTTCAGGTTCAAATTCAGCTCGTATTTCTTGCTCCAGTTCTTGCAGTGTGCTCGGTGAACTGTTCGTCGTGCGCAATCGGTCTTGATAGCATGCTGCAGCTAGTCATCGGAAATTGGTAACCACCATTGCAATGCATCGGGCATGAGTTACTTCGTCTTAAGTAGGGTCGATGTTTTTCGCATGGAAGTAGGTCGTCACTTGGTGAATAAACAGGCTAATGCTTTCGTCAAATTTTCCGTAGTACTTGGGCATCTTGAGTCCTTCCACCTTGATTTCTTGTCGACTCAAGCTATCGGCATGATGCACGGAGGCATCGTGTTGGGCCATGAGTTGTTGGCGTTGTGTTTCTGCGACGGTTTCCATTGTTTGTTGTTGGCGTTGGTTCGTTTGCAACAGGGTCTCCAAAGATTGTTCCATCTATTCCCTTTTTGCTGTTTTCTTTCTCTTTGTATTGCCTTTTCCTATTTTATTTATTTTTGCGTTTTTTTCTCTTTTTTGTTCTTTTCTTCCTTTCTACTCTTGGATGGAACGTTTTAC
>NW_008580151.1:2041073-2041891 GCF_000520115.1 Aphanomyces invadans
TCCGTACAAGTAGTGACGCCATTTTCCAAGCGCTTGCTTGTTTGCATAAAGTTCATTTTCATGTGCGGGCCACTTCACTTCATGGGGTCCAAGGCGTTTGGACATAATCGCAATTGGTCGGTCGTTGCCTTCATCATCGAGTTGCGAAAGAACGGCACCACAGCAGTATCCAGAGGCATCCGTAGTAACCACAAAAGGCTTGTTGTAGTTGGGCAATTGCAACACCGGCGCTTGTTGCAAGGCGAGCTTGATGCTCAAAAAGGCTTGGCTGTGCGCTTCTGTCCATGTCCATGGCGTAGAGGGTTTCAACAGGGCGCTGAGCCGGAGAACCATTTCCGAAAATTGAGGAAGGAACTTACGGTAGAAGCTGGCAAATCCAATGAATCTAAGTCTTTGGATGGTCGAGCGCAGAGCTTCTCTTCACACAGGACTTCACACATCGCTCGCAGATGCTTTGCGTGATCTTCAATTGAGGCGGAGAAGATGCAAATGTCGTCCATGTACACCACAACGAAAGGAAACTCGTCGAAAAGGCGGCGCGTCAAACGGGACCATGTTCCAGGCATTCCTGCCATACCCATTGGCGCAACTACCCAATCATAAACTTCGCGGTGTGTACGAAATGCTGTGTACTTGCGTGCTTGTGGCACAACGAGCATTTGATGATATCCAGAGGCTAAGTCGATCTTGGTAAAAATGATGCTTCCATGCATGCGGTCGAAGAGATCTTCAATGTTGGGCAACGGTATCTTCGGCACAATCGTTTGGGAGTTGACGTAGCGGTAATCCAAAACCCATCGAATCGGCGTGTCTGGAGT
>NW_008580151.1:2052284-2052889 GCF_000520115.1 Aphanomyces invadans
AACCCATCGAATCGGCGTGTCTGGAGTTGCAGTGCGTAACCATTCAGCACGGGACCTCATTTGACCGTTTTCATCACCCTTTGGAACACCAACAATGTTCAACACTCAGTCACTTTTCGATAGCTGAATCAATCCTTTGCGTTCAAGGTCATCGATGAAGTTGTCGAGGGAAGTTCGTTCCACCTTGGAGAGTCGAAAGGGCGGCCAGTACTGCGGCTTTGCATCAGGGCGCATCGTGAAGTCAAACTCAATTCCTCGTTCTGGTGGCAGTTCGGCAGGCAATTCCTTGGAGAAAACGTCCTTAAACTCGTCCAACACGACTTGAATCATCGGTTCCACTTGCTTCTGGGCTTCCTTCACAGAGAAAATCTTCAGAATCCAACCATTGTTCGCATGATCGATTACTTCTGCTCCATTAATCGATAGAATGTTTTTGCTTCTCCAATCGAAGTGCGGGTTGTAGCGAACAAACCACGGCTGGCCCAGGATGGCGTCAAAGTTCTTCTCTCCCAAACCCCATTCTGTAAAGGGCATGTTGGGGAACTTCCATCCCTTGAACTTGATTGATCCTTGAACTTCCTTCACTTGTTGGGGACCAGAGTTGT
>NW_008580151.1:2062384-2065539 GCF_000520115.1 Aphanomyces invadans
TCTTCAATATCTTCCACTTCAGGGTTGTGTTGGTGGCTGGTCTGTCAGCGCTGATTGCTACGTTGGTTTGTTGGTCGGCAGGCAGCGGCTATTTGTACTCGTTGTTCGTTGTTTTGTCTAGCGCTTCTACATTCAGAGATTCTGTGGCCCATTCGTCCACAGTTGAAGCATCCTCTTGTTGGTCGTTGGTTGCCACGCGGGTTCCTGTTCATTTGGGCGTTATCGACTTCCATATCGTCTTCTTCTCGTTGGCGCGGCTGTTGCTGAAAGCTTCCGTGTCTTGGTCCTGGTGTTGGCTGGTAACGGCGATCTTGATGACCTTGGTTGCGTCCGTATTGTCCTTGGCGATGGTCGCGTCGGTCTTGATGATAGTTTCCTCTGGGGCGATTTCCAGGTGTAAAACTGTGAGCGCGTTCAAAGTCAAGGGCCGTCTGGATGGCGCTTGTCACGTTGGGGCATCGACGGTACTGTACTTCTTCTCGTGTTCGGGTGCGGAGGCCTCGCTGGAAATGGCTGACCTTGTCTCGTTCAGTCATGTCACAGATTTGCGTGCAAATGCGTCTGAACTTGCCAACATAATCAGCTAAATCATGGCAACGTTCTTGCTTCAGGGCATACAGCTGGTCGCGATGGCGGTCTTGAAGGTCTTCAGGTTCAAATTTAGCTCGTAGTTCTTGCTCCAGTTCTTACAGTGTGCTCGGTGAGCTGTTCGTCGTGCGCAATCGGTCTTGATACCATGCTGCAGCTTGTCCTCGGAAATTGGTCACCACAATTGCAATGCATCGGGCATGGTTTACTTCGTCTTGAGTCGGGTCGATGTTTTTCGCATGGAAGTAGGTCGTCACTTGGTGAATAAACAGGCTAATGCTTTCGTCAAATTATCCGTAGTACTTGGGCATCTTGAGTCCTTCCACCTTGATTTTTTCTTGTCGACTTAAGCTATCGGCATGATGCACGGAGGCATCGTGTTGGGCCATGAGTTGTTGGCGTTGTGTTTCTGCGACAGTTTCCATTGTTTGTTGTTGGCGTTGGTTCGTTTGCAACAGGGTCTCCAAAAATTGTTCCATCTATTCTCTTTTTGCTGTTTTCTTTCTCTTTGTATTGCCTTTTCCTATTTTATTTTTTTGCGTTTTTTTCTCTTTTTTTGTTCTTTTATTCCTTTCTACTCTTGGATGGAACGTTTTACTTTGGCTTCCCGCTTTGCCTTTTCTTTTTTGGTCAGGGCGTTCAGGTCTTGATGCAGTCGCTCGGCTGGATGAGAGTCGTCTAAGAGCGATCCGATTGAACAATCCTATATATACAAAAGGCTCTTTTTTATTGTCTGGCTAGCAAGATACTCCGGTTTACGGGTTTTGCTTCGAGGCATCTACTGATTCAACTAGGACAGAGTATTGGTTTATCAGTACTGCCAAGTATCTCTTACACCAATAGAGGGGCCTATTGATGGATCTTGACGTGGGAAGTACTGAATGACCACACTATCGCCTAATTAGGACAGTAATTCGAGGGGCAAGGGACACCGAGGGACATCCAGGGACAATGAGGAACCAAAAAGTGCTACCAAATGTAACAATTCCGGTACTTTTTGCGGAGGAATACTGAATCCGGATAGAAAGCCGGATAACGTGGTGGAGAGGAGACTGGGAGGTTGGAGGCAAATTGCAGAATGAATTCGAGCGCAGGATTTACCTCAACTCAAGCACATCCATCCGATGGCTGATGCCATACTCTAGAATCGTTGAATTCAAGCATGTGGCCTCCTTCATGCTGTTTCTCTTCCTTCGTACATCACTTAATGCATACTCAACGCAAGAGCTATAACTTGCGGCGAATCTTCAACGCGTACAGTGCTGGCCATAAAGGGTAGGTACAACAGTTAATTCAATGCAGAATTTTCGCATTTTGTCCAATTGAAACGCAGCAAGGATCAGGTTGAGCCAATTGAAATATGGAACACGGACATGGTTTTTATTATCCAAGACTATGTATGGATGCCAAGATAATCCAAAATATATGAAATGAATGGATTTGAACCTGGTCAAAACTGGAAAGTACACTCCACAATTCTTGACATTGCACGAAGACCGAAGCGTTCTAATGAAAGGCGTTCGACATGTAAGCTAACACAACATAAAGGAATGCATAACAGAACAAAACTAGATGCCAAAAGGTGCGCTCCTTACGCTAGAGGAGGTATATCGCTGGGTACGGCGGCATCGCCGACAGCGGCGGATTCCACATCATCGCCGAGTGCGGCGGCATCGCTGGAAGCAGCGGAACAAACGTCATCGCCGGGCACGGCGGCATCGCCGAAAGCGGCCGATTCCAACGGGGGCGCAAAAGCCGAGAGTGTCCGGCGCGGTGCAAACGGCGCCTGGGCAGGCAAAGGGGAGAGCTCATTACTCATCGCCCCTAGGTCGGCAGAAGCAGGAGGGGACATGCGCTTCGTGCGCCAGCTGATCCGAGGTTGGTGGAGCTCGAGCCACCGCATACCAAGGATCAGGTCCCATCGGTCATCGAGGTCGATGACGAAAAACGACTCCATGGAAGAAAAGCCTTCCAGAGTCACGTGGAGATCCACGAGGATTTTGGGCGAGGAGACAACCTTGCCGTCAGCCATCTTGACGCGCACGGAGGCGTGCGGGTCTGCACGACGAACCGCGTCGGCAAAGATGGAAGGGTTCCCTTGAATGGACGTGCGGCGGGCATAGTTCTCCGAAGCGCCGCAGTCAACAAGGACCCGAAACGCATTGTCGTATCCGGGAATTCGACACGAGAAGGACAGCATTCGGGAAGGCTGTCTTCCGATTTGACACAGTATCATTGTGTCCGAGTCAGGGTCTGCCGATCGCGTGGTGCCGCCACGGTCAAAAGGCAGACCCGTCAGGGCCTCAGTAGGCGCGAGGCGCCCCACTGAGGAGTGCCTTTTCCCTGACCGCGACCATCTCCGCGGGGACGACGATCACCTCGGCGGACGAAAGGTCGAGGAAAGCAGTGGCCAGGCGCAGCCTGGGGAGGGATGGCGCCAGTAGTAGTACGTCGGGGTTGCCGACACTCGCGTGAGAAGTGGCCAGGACGGCAACAGTTGAAACAGTTGCGCACCGCAGGAGACATCTCCATGGCGGACACCTCCATGTCGTGGGGGTCGGTCGGCT
>NW_008580151.1:2068731-2071699 GCF_000520115.1 Aphanomyces invadans
CTTCGGATATTCCAATGGCTAGAAGAGCACGTTTTGCGTGGGCTCCTCGTCCAGGTCGGCAAAACGACAGGAACGTCGTAGGGGTGGCAAGCCCTATGACATTCTCTGCTCATTCTCGTAGCAGTCAATGTAAGTCCTGTAGTCTTGCAGGTTGGACGAGCGGATCCAGTGTTTGCGCCCGTCCACGTACTCGACCAGGTATTCTTGTTTGCGGGATTGGGGCGTTCTGCGCTTGTCCACTAAGCAGAAGATGGGGTAATCCGAGGCGGCGTAGGCGACATCGTTGTCGCTGAAGGCCACTCAGCTAGTGAAACTGGATTGCGGCTGACAATCGACCGTCGATTGGGGATTCGTCCTCCGGAATATAGTCGTTGAACGGCCGAGAGTAATAGCCGCGAAAGAGTTTGAGCCAGTCACATTGACCGTCACCATCTTGTCGGGGTGCGTGGGTAAGTCGATTTTGTAGGTATTCGGCCCCATCTTTCGGTCAATCCGATAGGGTCCATGCCAGTGGCATGCTAGTTTGCTGGACCGGGGATCATTTGTGTCGCCCGACTTGGCGAAGTATTTGTACACCCAGACCGCCGTTTGATCGTCATAATCGATGCGCTTCTGACATGACTTGGCCTTCCCGTTTTTGTTCTGTCCCTCGATGAGTTGCTACTCGACTAGCGAGCGAGTTTCCTTCCAGGACGCAGCTAGGCGTCGCTTATATTGCAGCAGATCGTCGGATTTCCATGCGGCGTTTACGTTGAGAAACGCGAGGTCGAGGAGAAGTGTGGGGTCGCGTCCAAATAGGCAAAAGTAAGGCGAATCCCCTAGAGTTTCTTGGTGTGAGGTGCGGTAGGCAAATAGTAGTCGGGGTAGATATTTGTCCCAATCTGACTGCAGATCATTCACATAGATCTTGAGCATCTGGATGATCGTCGATCAAGACTCGAGCGAAGGTGGACGTTTTCAAATCAGGCACGGCAAATGATTCTACCCACCGAGTGAAGTAGTCGGCGAAGATGAGGACAAACTTGTTGCCTTTGTTTGAGGTAGGTAGTGACCCAAGGGCGTCCACTACCATCAGGCTAAACGGTCCTTTGAGGGAATAGACGGGCATGCGTTGCATTTCGCCATGTCGCCACGGGCGTCCTCATTTGGCACGGTTGCAGTCGGGGCACTTCGAGACGTACTCCTTGCAATCCTGCTGCCAATCCGGCCAGTAGGCCGTTCGGCGAATTCGTTCACGCGTCTTTGTGAATCCAAGATGCCCAGCACATTGAGAGGCATGACTCGCGTGTAAGACCACTTCCAATAGGGTGAACGAGATCACCGGCAACACGTGGAGTTCGGGGTTCCGCAATGGCGTCTTGTGAGTAACGTAGCGACATACGATTCCTTGCCTGATCGTGTACTGTTGTGCATTCCTTGTCACTAATTTCAGTAGGTGTGAATCGATCTTTAGCGCGCCATCATCTAGGTACGCTCGTAACGCCACGATCCAAGGGTCTTTGGCCTGTTCGTTATACAGCCTCGGGGAGGGTCGTCCTCGCCTGTCGAACAGTTCGATAGGGTTCGCCCACTTTGGTTGAGCATATGATTCGGCCACATGCCCTTGAGGAGGCGTGGTACTAACGTCTTCCAGCGTGGTACCACTGGTCAACTCTTTAACGCTGCGTGTCATCACAGGGCACGCAATTCGAGAGAGACCTTCTGCCGCACCATTGACTTCGCCCGGCCGATGAATTACTGTGTAGTCAAGTCCTTGTAGTTCGAGTTTGTGGTTGCCTGACCGAGTCCCCGTGTTGAACAGCCAAGTGAGGGCTTCGTGATCCGTATAGATGTCGAAGTGCAGTCTGTCTATGTAGGGTCGGAATTTGCGTGTGGCCCAGACTACTCCCCAACATTCGATCTCGCCATAATGCCCATACCCGAGCCAGAAATATCAAGACCACACTACCTTGGCATGTCGTTCCCAAAATTATCGCTGGTTCCAATCTCACTGGGCCACTGTCACACCCGGCAGGAAGGACTGAAAGGACTCGACCCAACGCTGCCACAGCTTGGAAGCCCGCAACCTCAGATACGCTTGCTTCGCCGCGTCAGACATCTCCACTTGGTCCAGTCGCTTCACCGCCTCGGCATCAAACACGATTGGGGCCCGAGAGTGCTGGGAGCGACCGACCTTGGCTTAACCAGACCCTCGACCTTGCGCTTCTGACCGCGCTTCGGCGTCGACTCAACTTCGACTTCGTCATCGGAATCTGGTGTAGGAGTGCAAGGGGCTAACAGGTCATCTTCACTTCTGCTATCGAAGTTGGCTAGTTCGAGAGCAAACATCTCGAACGACGCTTGAAACAGCCCCTGTCGACGTGGATCACGCGGTCAACCGCAACACGAAGTCCTTGTACTTATCGTAGATGTCGGACGAAGTAAACGGCTCCGCATTGGTCACTAGACTGCTCAATTCTACTACACTCTGAAAGGCCGGTTAATCAGTCACGGATCGTTCTTGCGCGATGTTGGCGAAGTCGTCCGCGACGGACTGAATTTTGGATACTGCGTCCCGAGCTCGACACCAGCTGGTCAGGTTGGAGTGGAGGATGGCATTCAGAGTCCAACACGCAGCTGGAACCCGTTCCCGTAGTTCACGGACAGGAACCGCTCCGTTCGGAGGTGTGGAAGCCTGTCGGACTTCTGAAGCTAAAGGTTCATGTGTGTCGGATTCGGAACTGTGTAGCATGGGCAGATTGAGAGGAACCGAACGGAATTGGGGATTCATCTGGAACTTTCTGATTTTCCTCACGATGAATATCTCGACGGCACAGCAGGGCGACCAACAGGACCTTCCAGGACGACTGAACACTTGGCTGCGGTTGGTGTGCCCGACAAGACGACGGGACAATCAAGACTTCCAGGCAGCCTGAATCGGGACAACAAACATCCTGACAAGAAGACTGGGGCCCCCAAGGAAGATTCA
>NW_008580151.1:2082631-2082902 GCF_000520115.1 Aphanomyces invadans
AAGATGTCCAAGTGCCAGTGGGGCAGGGACAGAGTGGCCTTCTTGGGACACATCGTCACACCTGGAGGGATCTTGCCTAACCCAGAAAAGGTCAAGGCCGTCTTGAGGATCCGACCCCTCAAGAATGTGGCACAAGTGCGATCTTTCCTGGGCCTGGCAGGGTACTTCAGAAGATTCATTAAAGGCTATGCCTTGATCTCCAAGCCCCTGGAAAAACTGAAGACCGAAGAATTCTTCGAGTGGACTCCAGAGTGCCAGAGCGCCCTGGACA
>NW_008580151.1:2084115-2085224 GCF_000520115.1 Aphanomyces invadans
GTGGCCGACCTTGACCGCAATCGCCGCGATCCAGCAAGCCCGTTTACCACCGCCTGCGGACTGTGCGTGGAGTGATGCGAAGCAGTGTTTCGTTTTTGCCAATGACGTAGTGTGGATCCCTCCGGGCGAAAGTCACCTCCACGCGCGCCTCATGGTTGTCGCTCATGCTCATGTCTCGGGTCATCGTGGGGTGGATGCTACGTTAGCATCACTGTCGGCTTGGTGTTCGTGGCCTTCAATGTTGACCGACGTGACGTTTGTCCGTTCGTGTTTGCATTGCATTTGCGTCTCGGGTCGCATGATTCCTCGCCCCCTTGGCGAAGCTCTTCACGCCACGAAGCCCAACGAGCTCATCCATGCCGATTTTCTTACCTTGCCTAGCGGCCGTGTCACTCAATGGACGTACATCCTCACTCTAAAAGATGATGCCTCGGGGTTCTGTATGCTCATCGGGTTTGCCGCTGCAACGGCTGAAGCTTTTGCCACTGGTTTGGTTCGCTGGTTTAGCCTTTTTGGCGTAGTACTTACGTGGGTCACAGACCGTGGATCTCATTTCCGCAACGAAGTCATTGAGCACGTTGCTCGCCAATTGGGCTCACAACATCAATTTACTACAGCCTACTCGCCTTGGTCAAATGGCTCCGTCGAGGTCCTCAACCGCCAGGCTCTCCGTTGTATGCGCGCACTGCTCTCTGAAATTGGTTTACAGCCTAACGAGTGGTCTTATGTCTTGCCAGCGGTTCAATCAGCATTAAATCATCAGCCGTCCCCACGTCTTGGTGGTGTGGCTCCAGTCACAGCGTTCACGGCACTGCCTGCTGGCTCCCCTTTGAGTCTTGTTTTTGACATGCCTCGTGGTCCACCGCTCAACATGTCCTTGGACGAGTAATCTCAATCCACCCTTAGTCATATTGCTGAGTTAGCTGCCTCCCTCGACTTCACGCATCGCGCTATAGCTCAGTCGAGTGATACAGCACGTCGCGTCGCCAGATACAGCCGGTCGCGCGCTGCTAAACCGGCGAATTTCGCCCTGGGTGACTACGTCTTGGTTACCATTATCGCGTCTCACCCGCCCAAGCTCTTTGCGCAATGGCGCAGGCCAAAACGTA
>NW_008580151.1:2085324-2086274 GCF_000520115.1 Aphanomyces invadans
CGCCAAGGACCGTCGCAAGCTCGACCTCCAGCCGGCCGACCCGGTTTGGGTCTACCAGCACTTCCACAAGTCGACGAACCCGGAAGACGTGCGTATCAAAAAGCTGGCTTACCACTGGCACGGTCCTTACAGGATCCACTCCAGGCAAGGCGACAACACGTACAGGATCTACCTGCCGACCCACCCCGACCGCGTGGTGCCGATCAACGTGGATCGCCTGAAGGCCTTCAAGGGCCACTGGACCCGGCCGTTCAACGAAGAGATCCCAGTCGGCCAGGATGACTCCCAGAAACGAAGTTCCGAGACTGACGACACGATCCTGACCGACGACTTGCTCCCGAGCGACAGCTTTGTCTCCAGAGTCGAGTTCCAGGACGGTGACGTCGCGCTCACCAACTCAAGCTCGCTTGTTTCGCGCGTCCTGGATAAGCGCCAAGGTGTCGCCTCAGAGAAAGACTACCTAGTCGAGTACGCCGACGGCTCTCAGCCATGGGTACGACGCTCACGACTGGCCGACTATGGTTCGTTCATCACCGACTAAGAGAACCGTGTCCGGGAGCGTGCTGGTCTGCCGACCTTACGCCGCAGCCCTCGCCTGTCTGCTCTAGACGAGGAGGCTGTGGTCAGGAAGTTCTAACGGACTCGCAGCATCGCCCTGGACGCCAATGGAAGCCGCCAGGACGACTGCATGTATGTATATTCAAGACCGAAGATTGAAAAAACCCAAGAAAGAAAAAATGCATTACGAAGTTAAAGAATGGTCGTGCCGTCCGACAACCCCAACGCTGGACTCGGGACTGGCGACGACATGGCTGGTGTGATAGTGTGCTGAAGACTGCCTAGGGTCCAGAACCATATGCTGTCGTGCCCCTGGTTGTCGAAAATCCAAGCCAACCCCTGGATCGTGAGCGACAAGGCTCACCATCAATCAAGACGTACCACAACGCCCA
>NW_008580151.1:2094593-2095028 GCF_000520115.1 Aphanomyces invadans
TCGACATCCGCGCAGCGAAATGCTGACAGTTGTTGGTCAATACGTTGTAGGGCGCAATTTTCTTCGAGTTTGGCTTGTACACAATGGCGTGTTCTTTAGCACTCTGAAAGACGCTCTCTGCACAGCAAATTTGGCCTTGAAACTTTGTGGGAGTTTGTAAACAGTCCTCCCTCGGCTTGGACCGGACTTTGTGCTTGGCTTGCGCTACGAGTCCCCCCAGAACTATGTCGTCCTTGTACAAATCCGCCCTGATGCAGTAGCCCGATGAGAGTGGTTTCCCCGACACTGGCACGGCAACCACCCAATGATGGCCTAAATCCGTGCCACCAATGTAGAGGTTCCACACTGTTTCCGAACAGGCGTGAGCGACTGCCACAACAAGAGCCAAGAGCAATCCCACGAGCGCAGTCATGTTTGCGACCACGTAAAACTGAA
>NW_008580151.1:2095128-2096333 GCF_000520115.1 Aphanomyces invadans
GATTTTTATCGTGCAAGATCTCGTTGAGCCTCATGGTCGCTCCACGCATCACGCGAGCCGCCTTCGTTTCTATTTCGACGCGTCGATGTCACTGAGGATCTCCTCAACTTCGTCCGACACTATGATGGCGGTCACATGGTCCGTTCGTTTGGTGGTGTCCTCAAAGGCCGCCTATCGCTCGATTTTTTGGTGTATTGGTTGGGATTGGACGACGCCGAGGCCTCCTGGGAGCCCTTGCCAAACTTGATAGAGGATGTGCCGGTGCTATTGCAACGTCACCTCCACGCAAACCCTACAGCCACCCCCCACGTGACCGCAGCGCTTCGCGCTTTATCTGCGTACTCTCGTGCTCATACTCCCGTCGATGATCTCCCGTCTCCAGTCCTTCCCTCCGACGTGGTTGTGCAGCCTACTGCCCCTGTGGTGCCTTCCCTCGCTGCGCCCCCATCAACCTTGCAGCCTGTCGCCCTTGCGCTTGCTCCTGCGTCGCCTGTGGTGACCCCCCTGGAATTTCCTTGCTTACGTCGCAATCCACCGCGGAAGTCCGCTCCTCGAGGAGGAGGGCGATGTCTGGTCCTGAGGTCTAGTACCACGGCCAGAAGGCGTCAGAAGATGGAGTTGCAGCATCTTCTGGTCGCTTATCGTGTTTCACGCGTTCGCCACTGCATTCATTGAATATTGCTGCATTGATCTCATGATCGCCCATTCTGTGTTTGGCTTTATCTGAGTTTGCATGGTGTCATTGTGCGCTCATTCCAACGTTCAGCTTCATTCAGGCTAGCTTAAAACTCTCATCGATCAAGTTCAGTTTTTCATTTCCTTTCTTCGTGTGCACAAGTCCCCCACAAGGGAGGAACCAGAATACTAGGCTCCGAAACTTAGAACTTTTAGGCTAGAAACGCTTGACGTCCCTCTAGACAGGCGCCTTCATGTTAGATAACCACTTCTAAATAACCTTTAGCCTGCACGTTGGAAGACTTCTACTTCCTCCATCTTTATTGTAAAATTAGATTAAATTCAGGTGAATTACAGCGCTACTCTTGGTGACGCCAAGAATATCCGACCCTGACGTTCGCCCCCTGAACTTCCTTTTAATTTGTGCGCTTTCGCCTTCCCCCGTGACCGTCACAAATGCTATATGTTGGCAATTTCAAGCTCCAATGTGCACATTATCATGTATTGCGCACAATTGCTTCCCAATCCAC
>NW_008580151.1:2096433-2097499 GCF_000520115.1 Aphanomyces invadans
AATCGCCGGTGACAACTTGTAACAAACCACACCCTTTTTTGCCACGACTGTACCCATTAGCAAGGAGAAACCTCTGAACAGAACGGAGGCAAGCACTGTAGTCAGCTGGCGAATCCAAATCAAAATCGACAAAGCCACGACCATACAATTGACAAAACGTCCTTTGCAACAGTGCGGGTGCGTGTTTCGCGGCGCTGCCGTACAAATTGCTGCACGAGACCATGGACGTACTGGTTGCAAGGAACACGGGTTGCGTGGAGAGTAGCATTGTTGGAAAGTGGAAAAACAACAACAGAAATTTCGAGCATGTATTCACGCCAGGCTTCTTTTACGCTTCTTTCGCTGCGACGGAGCATTCGACCGACCTGGACGTCAACATATGTGGCCCCAGTGTGAAGGAGAAAAGCATAAAGACGCAAAATGTCGAGCCTTTCCTGCTTTGTAAGGACACGTGCTCAGACTCGACAAAAGCAACGACTTGTTCAAACTTGGACGTGTTCATTGCGTAGGTTGCAAAATGACATTTTATCAACTGCTAAGGTATTTGCTTGCACCAGCTGTTTCACGGAAATCTTCGACTAATTATATCGTTCGGTTACGAAAAAAAAAATTGTTATGGGGGGACTTCAAGTTCCACAGTTGAAAATGACTATCATTCTTACCTTTCATCGAGTATATTTCAAAAATTACATGGTTTTAGAGAAATCTATTGATAGATCCTTCTGTGTTATGGACAATACTATCCGCATACGAAATTTGAGAAGATTTTGAGTTCATTTGATTAAATTATGGCCATTTGGTTCCTCGATGATACTAGTCGGCCACTGTAAAAATCACATGGGGCATCGCCATTACTCCTGTCGTCGGCGATGAAGCGCGGGTGGCTCCAGCGATCGATCCTCGAATCGAACCACACCATCTTCGAGGGCGACCCCGTTCAAGTCAAACTCTTCACCTCCAACACACGCAAGTTTGGCAACCCGCAAATGCCGGCCCAGGAATTCTACACGGCGACTTTGTCGCGCGCCTAGTTCCCGACCTAGCTCGCCTCCTCGGCGATGCCTAG
>NW_008580151.1:2097599-2099056 GCF_000520115.1 Aphanomyces invadans
GCGAGGGCTGGGTGCAGCCACAACCTCTAAAGGCTTGCCAAGTCCAGCGTTCTGTAGAGTTGAGCCGGGGGCCTCGAAAAACACTCGCAAGCATTTTGGACTCGCAAGTATTCACTCGTCGCCAAGGCACCGCCAACAGGAAATTATACACACGACGTCCGCTTCGCTTCGTGGAGGCAGCTTTCCTGGGCGTAGCTCTGCAAATCGTTATGAGTTCATACAAATCAATGTCCGACGTCGGAATGGCGTCCCTTACAATTTTCAAGTTGCAAAATCGTGACGCGATTCGACCGCGTGCACAAGTTGTATAAGCACTTGCCCCATCTATGTCGTCGAATCGGAACGGGTGGGTGCTACCTTGGCAAGAGAGGCCCGTTTTTTGTGGCTGCGCTTTTGAGTTAGACTATCTTGCTCCACCACGCTTGCGAACGAGGAATGCACTCGATGGACGGGCTGAACCCTATGGTCTTACTGTGTCTTGGCGTCGAGCGGGACGTCGGTTCCATGCGTGTGAACGTTTTGACATGGACCTATTGTCAACCAATCCAGTTCTCTGTTCAGATTGCATGGACGATCCCAGTCCCACCTAGTAGTGGTGTCCCAGCAACTGCGAGGATGTGCTACATACGTTGAGTGCCCCCTCAATATTGTCGTCCATGCACAGGCGAAGGGGTGCCCTGGAGGGGCTGCAGATGGTCGCTGGCAATCGCAGGAATGTCTCGGGCAAGCCGCAAGGCGCACTGGTGAGCCAGGGGGAGGCAAGCTGGTTGACGAGACTGTTAACAAAGGTGCACCTCAATTCTCTCGGTGGACTGCCACATATCGCATGATGTTTTCACCGCTGTGCACTCAACACATCTCGCTGAACCAGCATGGGTTCAACTCTGTTTTCTTCCACGTCCACATATCTGCGCAATGTTGTCATGGATTCCACCGTGCGAACTGCTCTGTAGTTGGATCTTCAACGTCTCGAACGTTAGCGATGCCCGCCATCACAGCCATCCCAACCAGTCTCACGAAAGAATAGGGCAAGTTGAACGAGTAATTCCTGACCAACGTGGTTTGGGGCCTGAACGCACGCACTAGATAGTTTGTCAACTACGTGGTTGCAACTGATTTGACGCTCCAAGTCCAAGGTAATATCTTCCGAAGGGGATCAAAGGGAAGCCCCTGGCGCCTTTGAATACCAACCACGGTACTTCTTTCCCCAAGCGACACCGATACGATGTCGCCGCGGCGAGGTGCCCTCGCGTCGTCGCGTGGTCATGTCCATTTTTTCGAGGGCTGTTCAAAGGGGACATTTTCAGTGGGACGATGGATGGCCACAGACTGTAGAGCGCCACCACGTGCCAGTCTTCGTGTGGTTTCAGTAGTATTGTAGTCACCCAGTGTCGCGCCGCCATCATTCGAACGTCGCTTGCGAGTTCATTCCTATGAAGAAAGCACAGTGACAACGA
>NW_008580151.1:2099606-2109976 GCF_000520115.1 Aphanomyces invadans
AGTCGAACGAGATCCACCTGGTCATCATGCTCATCATGAACCAGCTTCCGTCCCCATCTCTAGGTGGCCTGGCACCTGTCACCGCCATGTCTAGCCGTCCGGCCATGTCACCGATGGACACGATCTCTTTACCTGGCTCCCTAAAGTCAGCAACCCTGAATGAGATCGAGTCGATGCAGCGTGCCAACATTGACAATTCACGTGCCGCCCTGGACGCTATGCACAAGGAGATGAATGCGGCGAATGCATTGAAGCGCGATCGAGCGCGAAAGCCACATGACAAGAAGCGTGGTGTCAAGATGGCCCAGTTCGTTGTGGGCTATTATGTGCTCTACCAAGACGTCTGGCAGCACCATCGCGCCAAGTTGCGTACCACCTGGTGTGGGCCTGCTGTGTTGACTTTTGTGACCAGCAGTTGGCTGTACGTCTTCAAGAACCTAATCACCGGCGACGAGCGAGAAGCTCATGCCAGCCGCCTCAAGTTTTACGCTGACAAGAGTCTACATCTGTCCGAAGATTTAAAGGAACATGTGGCCCACAACTCTGACGGTTACGAGGTGGAGGCCATCCTGGACGCTCTCTACATTGCAGCGAAGAAATCCTATGAAGTTCTCATCAAGTGGCGTGGTCTCCAAGTCGTGGAGAATGCCTGGGAGCCAACGGCCACCATATACGAAGATGTCGCGGTGGCGTTCAAGAACTTCAGCACCAAGAAGGGATCCTCCGCCGTCATCAAGCAGATAGCCAATGACTATTCCGTGATGGAGTAAGCCATGGGGGAAGTGTTGTCCGGTGAAAGCCATGGTGTGAAGACTTCTAGTTTCTGGGACGTATGAGAACTGTGATTTTCCCAGAATCCTGGGCTCTTACTGGCTCACTCCATTTTGCATACATTTATCGGGATGAATTCGAATGTAGCCGAGTGGAATACATCTAGCTAGAGGACCCACTCGAGACCTTTAGCCAGCTACGACTGTGAACCTAACTTCATCGATCACTTTGGAATTTGCTACCTTACTGTCTATCCTATCTGGAGTGACAACAGAATTCGATCCACTCTCTTTCGGCCTCTTCTCGACGATCGTCACCACTTGAAAGAATCCGATGCATCAGGCGGGCAGGGTGAACATGGCGGCAAGTTTGGGTTCAGGATCATGCGTTCGTGATCGCATACACCGACGAGGGAGCTATCGGTAACGTCATCGCCTCCACACAACTTTTCTCGAGTAGAATGAGTTGTCAAATGCCAACTCCTGACAACACGTCCCAACCCGAGTGAAGACCGATCGGAAGGTTGTCGCAACGAGAGGATTTGATTTCGGAGCACTCATATAAACTTGCAACAGCCAGTGGTGACCCGAACCCGATCCCAGGAGGCCATCTACGCCTCCGCTGTTCCGCCGTTTGCCCAGTATCCTCCCGACATGGCTGTTCAGCAGCTGCGTCACCAGGTGGGCCAAGCTGTGGACGCACTTGCGTCGCGTACCGACACTATGCAACAAGCTTTTGGGGCCTAAGACCAACACACTTACGAACAGTTGATGGCACTCCATCAAGAGCAACAGATGCAGGCCAATGCCCAGAATGGAACTCAACTAGCGACTGATGGCTGAGCTGGCATTGCAGCGTGACCAGCAGAACCAACTGATGGCTCAGCTGGAAGTCCAGCGTCGTACCACTGAGAACCACGACCAAGGGCTACGAGCGGCTGCTGCATCATCGATTCTACAAGCGGAAGCGCTGGAAGACATGCGGCGACGTACAAGCGCCAGATGGCACGCGTTTACGGCGACACCAGCCCCTCAAACTGTCCAAGCCCCGGCGACTGTTGGTGTGCATTTGGTGTACGGATTTCAAGAGGTGCCCAAAGCCCCGACGTTTAATGGAAGCACGAAGGTGCAGAAGCGTCGGTTCATGGACCAGTATGAAGCGTACATACGTGAGATCCGTCTGGCCAATGCACAGCGTCCTGGTGGACTGCAAATTTGCCAGATGCCTATCAGCGGCTGTATCGACCCGCTGGCGGGGGAACGCATAGCGTTTTGGGAAATGGCAAGCCGAGCCATGAGCTAAACGATGAAGACTGGCGTGATTATTTCCTGAGTGCCCGAAACGGTGACCCAGTAGACATGACTAAGCTCAACCAAGCAATGGGGAAGCTTAAGATGGACAGGTCAATCATCTCAGCCGAATCGCGAGTCTCCAAGCGGGTGAACGACTTTGAAGCTCCACTTGTCCGTCTATACATGGAAGGATTCGCCGAGACCGAACCCAAGCTGACTGTGGATTTCCTGATGGCGGCCATCACGCCACTTGCTGTGCAGAAGCGTGTGCGCGAACTAATGAAGCTTCACGAGAACCGTGCGTACAAGAATGATGCACGATCTTTCAAGAATTGGCTTGCCGAATACATGCGGCGTTACGACGAATTCGAACCTCGGGTTCAAGCTGCCTCTCTTCCCCCCAAGCCGGTGCCGGAAAAGGTGAAGGAACTACTGAAGAAGCTCAAAGGAAACCGGGGCCATCCGAAGAAAGGGAACAAAGCTATCGCCGTAGTCAACGTGGGCAATGTGCCCTTGGCAAACTTCACCCAGAATGACGGAAGGTGTTTCAAGTGTCTGAGCACCGACCACAATGTGTTCAAGTGTCGCAATGTGGCAAGTGGTGAGGCTCGCCAGTTGATGGACCGAGCCAAGGTCATATGGCCGAAACCAAGAAGGAAGGAAAGCCTGTCACCATTGCCAAGGAGGTGAAAACAGTTGAGCCGAATGAAACGACGGCCATCCTGTGTGCTGCGAGAGTTGTGTGTACCGCCAACCATGTGATAGCGATGGACGCGTCGTTCGACAGTGGAGCGGACCAAAGTGTGATCCCGCCAAGGACGCTAAAGCGGCTGCAAGACGCCGGGCGTGACATGGTGGTGACAGAATTGCCCGCACCTATTTCGGTGCGTGGATTCGTTGGTCCAAGCCACACAGTGACCCAAGAAGTCAAGCTGACGCTCAATTTCGAGACAGATGTCGGTCCGTTGGTACTAACTGACGTCAAGTGCTGGCTCTCTTCTGGTGACCTGCCGTCTGGTGTTGGTGGCATCCTGCTGAGCCGTCCCATAATGTACAAACTTGGCTACGACCCACAGTCCATGCTACGTGATGCGGCATCGGTTAGCAGCGAGTATGACATGGGGGACGTGGAGTCAACAAGTGGGGTGGTAAAGGCAGTCATGCTGGCGACCAAGCAAGAGTTGGTGGATGACCTGGCCGATGAGGAAAAGGCTCTGGTGCCCATGGAGCTGGCCGCATGTTTCCCTGACATGACACCTGTGGACCCCGCTGTGAAACAAGCCAATGTTAGGCTGTTTTGGATGCCAAGGTGGCTGAAGCCATGGCAGCAGGCTGTGGCAGTGAGTTTGCCCTGGTTCTATCCAAGCTCTTGGCCAAGTATGTGGACGTGTTCCGGCTTACGCTTGGCCACGATCCGCCCGTGGACATACCCCCCTTAAAGGTGCATCCCACCAGGGTCTCCAAGCCAGTTCGTTGCAAGGGGAGGCGCTACTCTCTCCCTCAACGCGAGTTCATGCATAAGCATGTGGAAGAGCTGGAGAAGGCTGGTGTCATCTATCGAAACCCTACCAGCCGATGGGCGTGTGCACCCTTGATCGTACGCAAGCCCCATACCAAGGATGAGTTCCGTATGACGGTGGACTTGCACCCTGTCAACAGCCAGACGGAGCAGATTGCCTGGCCGATGCCCATGTTGGAAATTGTTGTGGACCATTTGCGTGGCGCCACGTGCTTTTTCATCTTGGACTTCTTCAAAGGCTACTGGCAATTCTCCTTGGACAAGAGCTGTCAAGAGATGTTCTCTTTCTTGACGGACACCGGTGTCTACACGTCCACCCGCGTCATGCAAGGTGGCAGCGACAGTGTGGCCTACTGCCAGTCCACCGTTCAAGCCATGTTTGCTGAGCAGCTGTACAGGTGTTTGTTAGCGTGGCTGGATGACCTTCTGGGCTACCACAAAACGCCAACTGGCCTGCTTTCGGCTCTAGCTGAAGTGCTTGAAGTCTGTGCTAAGCGTGGTCTGAAGCTGCACCCGAAAAAGTGCCAATTCTACGCAAAGGAGGCCAAGTGGTGTGGCCGCATCATCAGCGGGACGGGTGTGAAACACGACCCAGCGCGGGTGGAGGCTTTGCAACAACTGTCGGAGCCCAAGACAGGTGCTGACCTCCAGCAGTATGTGTGTGCTCTCAACTGGATGAGTATGTCCATCCCTGGTTTCAACGTGTTGGTACGAGACCTGTCGGCGGTACTGGAACGCGTGTTTGCTGCAGTTGGTGGGAAGCGTACCAAGCAGTTGGCAGCTACTGTACTGTGCTGCTGGCTGATGTCGGCTGGAATGACACTCATACCGCCGCGCTGGAAGCCACCAAGATGGCTCTAGCCAAGGTGGTGGAACCCAGCCATCCCAAGCCAGATAAGAGGCTGTGTGTGTTCGCCGACGCCTCGGAAGAGCACTGGGGTGCTGTAATCACTCAAGTCCCACCGGACCAGCTGGAGCGACCTTTGGAAGCTCAATCCCATGAGCCACTCATGTTCCTGAGCGGGACATTCACGGGATCTGCTGGACGCTGGGCCATTGTGGAGAAGGAAGCCTATGCCATCGTGGAAACACTGATCAGGGCTGACTATCTGCTGCATCCTGTAGCTGGTTTCACACTCTACACTGACCATCGCAATCTCAAGTTCATCTTTAGCCCGACAGCCGTGGTGTCCTCTGTACCAAAGTATACCGCCCAGAAGCTGGAACGCTGGGCTCATTTGTTGATGGGATACAGCTACGAGATCCGCGACATACCTGGAGAGACGAACGTGTGGGCCAACCTGCTCTCGCATTCAGGATCGCCCCTGAAGTCCATTTCTGCCATCAGCCGAGAACCGTTGATGGTATCTCCCTTGCGAAGCAGCTCCTTTGAGTGGCCGACTTTGGTGTCCATTGGAGCTGCCCAACGAGAACGGCTGGACACTGACACCCCGGTTGCTCTACCCCTAAATTCTATCCAGCTAGCCGAGCATCAAATCCAACTCGACTCCGGCGAGACGTGGTCTCTACGGTTGGTTAACCAGGTGTTATTGGTGCCAGACGAGGCAAGCGAACTGCAGCTACGCTTGTGTGTGTGCCCATGCGAGTTTGGCCGGACATCGGGCTGCCAGTCATACTCTTGAGAGTTTGTTGGTGTTCTGCTGGTGGAGCACCATGGAGAAGGACGTGCAGTTCTTCGTCGACCGCTGCCTGCATTGTGCCAGTGTATCCGGTGGTGCGACACGACCATTGGGGGAAGCCCTGCACTCTACCCAGCCAAATGGTTTGTTGCACTGGGATTATCTCTTCATGGGAGACTCCAAGAAGAGTGACAGGTATCTGTTGGTGATCAAGTGTGACGCCAGCAAACTGGTGTGGCTATTTCCTTCCAAGGAGGCCACGGCAGTGTTCACCAAGGACTGTCTGCTCCAATGGTCTGCGGTGTTTGGTGTGTGCTATGAATGGGTGTCGGACCAAGGTACTCACTTTAAGAACCAAGTCATCTCCGAGCTCCAACATGTACTGGGAGCGCACCATCACTTCACCACAGCTCGCTGTCCGTGGGCGAATGGGACAGTCGAGGTAGTGATGCGTCAACTGTTGCGTCTGTTTCGGGCTTGTTTGAGTGAGTGGCGCGTGGCGACAACCCAGTCGAACGAGATCCACCTGGTCATCATGCTCATCATGAACCAGCTTCCGTCCCCATCTCTAGGTGGCCTGGCACCTGTCACCGCCATGTCTAGCCGTCCGGCCATGTCACCGATGGACACGATCTCTTTACCTGGCTCCCTAAAGTCAGCAACCCTGAATGAGATCGAGTCGATGCAGCGTGCCAACATTGACAATTCACGTGCCGCCCTGGACGCTATGCACAAGGAGATGAATGCGGCGAATGCATTGAAGCGCGATCGAGCGCGAAAGCCACATGACAAGAAGCGTGGTGTCAAGATGGCCCAGTTCGTTGTGGGCTATTATGTGCTCTACCAAGACGTCTGGCAGCACCATCGCGCCAAGTTGCGTACCACCTGGTGTGGGCCTGCTGTGTTGACTTTTGTGACCAGCAGTTGGCTGTACGTCTTCAAGAACCTAATCACCGGCGACGAGCGAGAAGCTCATGCCAGCCGCCTCAAGTTTTACGCTGACAAGAGTCTACATCTGTCCGAAGATTTAAAGGAACATGTGGCCCACAACTCTGACGGTTACGAGGTGGAGGCCATCCTGGACGCTCTCTACATTGCAGCGAAGAAATCCTATGAAGTTCTCATCAAGTGGCGTGGTCTCCAAGTCGTGGAGAATGCCTGGGAGCCAACGGCCACCATATACGAAGATGTCGCGGTGGCGTTCAAGAACTTCAGCACCAAGAAGGGATCCTCCGCCGTCATCAAGCAGATAGCCAATGACTATTCCGTGATGGAGTAAGCCATGGGGGAAGTGTTGTCCGGTGAAAGCCATGGTGTGAAGACTTCTAGTTTCTCGGACGTATGAGAACTGTGATTTTCCCAGAATCCTGGGCTCTTACTGGCTCACTCCATTTTGCATACATTGATCGAGATGAATTCGGATGTAGCCGAGTGGAATACATCTAGCTAGAGGACCCACTCGTGACCTTTAGCCAGCTACGACTGTGAACCTAACTTCATCGATCACTTTGGAATTTGCTACCTTACTGTCTATCCTATCTGGAGTGACATCAGAATTCGATCCACTCTCTTTCGGCCTCTACTCGACGATCGTCACCACTTGAAAGAATCCGATGCATCAGGCGGGCAGGGGAAACATGGGGGCAAGTTTGGGTTCACGATCATGCGTTCGTGATCGCATACACCGACGAGGGGGCTATCGGTAGCGTCATCGCCTCCACACAACTTTTCTCGAGTAGAATGAGTTGTCAAACGCCAACTCCCGACAACACGTCCCAACCCGAGCGAAGACCGATCGGAAGGTTGTCGCAACGAGCGGATTTGATTTCGGAGCACTCACATAAACTTGCAACAGCCAGTGGTGACTCATCTCACATCGCCTGACCCGCCACGCGCTCTGCAGAGCGAGCCAAGAATTGAGATCAATTCGTCCCTCTCTCACGATGTTTTACAGCAGATTCGCGAATCCTCGCTGCATTCAAAGGCGGCTTGCACGACGACGGCGCAGATTGTGAGGGCATCTTATCGCTGGAAAATCGAGGCGCCCCGTTCTGGGACAGGGGGGCAATCTTTTTCAAGGTTGCGCGCTTCCAAACTCGAATCGCAGCCACAAGCAATACGAGCAAGAGTTGTCCCCCATCCCCAACCTAAATGAAGTTCCCCTGTGTCCAAGTCCCACGAACGTGAGGCGCAGAATGCTATCACAACATCACCGTCAAGTTCAGGCGCGAGCTTGGCGAAACATTCGCCACTATGAAAACAGCCACAACAACTGTTGAGCGTCACATGACAAGCATGGGTTATCAAGATGCTAAAGCCTCAGTGGGGCCCGCCCCTCGAACACACATCTCCGCAGCACGCAATATCGCCGAAGACAAGCGCGAGTGCCTACGAAGTCAAAGCAGGTTGAACCAACGGCGGTACCGCACCAGAAATGTAAGGATGTGGAGTCTACCCGTCTCGTCTGAACTCCTACCGGACAACTACAGTGCTGGCCATAAATGGTAGGTACACTTGTTTTCCCTTCCCCATGAACTCATTTGGCATGAAATTGCAGCATGGGCAGGCTGAGAGGAACCGAATGGAATTGGGGATTCATCTGGTACTTTCTGATTGCCCTCTGTTGAGTCTCCACCTGACGGACCTTGTGAAGTCCCGTCTCGCGCACACAAAGGATAACCACAACGCAGTGGTCACGGGCAAATCACAAAGTGAATTTCCTCGAGGGGCTGTTCCCCCAGGGCTTAAAACCCCTAATGGCTACACTACAATAAGCTTATCATAGCACATGTACGATTAACTTGAACGGAGTCTTGGATTGTTTCTTGGATGCACTCCATGGCTCCTGCGAATGTCCGATTCGCAACAATCCCCCCCAGCTATCGCTCAAGAGCCGTGGCCATGGACGCCACTGTGCCATCCCCACCGTGCTCGTGCACGTACCGTTTCACGACTGCTGGTACATCTTCCAGCAGGTTGGTCGCCGGCTCCCAAGAATTCTCAACGTCCTGAAGGCCGCGCCATCGCTCCAAGACTTCGAAGGCAGATGTCCTTGGATTGTATCGACAATCGACCGACTGGTCCACGACATGCCCGTCGGCATTATGAGCTACATGGCTCAACTATTCTTCGTCGACATTGAGGGACTCGTCGGCGTAAAACTTCAGCCGGCTTGCGTGAGCCTCGCGCACGATCCCAGCAATCAAATTCTGGAATTCAAAAACCCTTCCAGAGGTGGCTTTAACCACCTGCGCGGGAACGCGCCAAGTCACAGTGAGCTGCGATGGGCTAACGCCCCATACAGTACATCCATGTAGAGGACATAATCCCCGACGTCAAATTCGGCCAATTTGACGCCTTTTGTCTTCTCGCTTGCAGCTCGCCTTTTCTTCCGTTTTGAGAATGATGCCTCTAATACATCTGCGTGTATTTTCCCCACAGCGTTCTGTAGGCTTGCCAATTCTTTCCATCGACAATCCCATAGGTCTTGTAAAGTCATAACCTTCGCCGAGGATGGCGTTGGAATTAAATCCAGAGGGGACATTGGCTCAGACCCCGTCATCGCCTTAATTGGTGCAATCCCTCCGATGGTTTCGGAGGGAGTTTGGTTGAGTACCAACATCACGATAGGCACAATTTGCCGCCACTGGCTTGGCTGCATTAGCCACTCAGACAACAACGCCCGAAAGGTGTTGAGGGTGATCTTCATGGCACTTTCGACTGTGCCATTGGCCCAAGGACAACGTGTCGTAGTAGAGTGATGATGAGCTCCCAGCATGTACTGGAGCTCCGCGATGACTTCGTTCTTGAAGTGTGACCCCTGGTCGGTCACCCAGTGATAACAAACACCAAGTACACCAAACCATTGCAGTAAGCAACGCGCAACCACTTGTGCGTTGGCGACATCGGTCTCCTAGAACCACTTGAACTGGGAAAAGTCGTCCTTGGCTACCAGCAGGTAGCCATCCTTCATGTAAACGAAATCCGAATGAATGATTTCGTTTGGCATGGTGGCATGTGGAGCATGCCAAACGGACGGAGCACATGACCGCCCGTCGCCGCGCAGTGTAAACAGCGGCCAACAAAAATGGCCACATCCGCGCCCATGTTCGACCAGCAAAATCGGTCAGACAGCACTAGTCTCGTAACATTTACGCCACGATGACCACCAACGCCAAAATGTGCAACAACACAATGTCGCATTTGGAGTTCGCCTTCAGATAGGCGAATCCAGACGGTGCCAGAGGCCGTTTGGAGCACAGGATGGAGCGTCTACAGGGGGAAGTGGATAATCTGACCACGGACGTGGCGCGGTTGGAGTGCGAGTGAGGTCGTTCAAGGCAGCCTTGCCGCGAAGCTTGCGCACGTTTGACCCTGAATGCAAGGTCGTCAGCGAGTACTTCGGGGTATTTGCCCATGGCTCCCGCCACTCATTCCAAGTGGACTTCCTCCACGGCATCATGAGCGACGCGATGGCGTTCAACAGCCACGTTGGCCAGGACAGTTTGATTGCCCAGTGGACGTTGTGCATGTCATTCTTTCAGTCTGTCCTGGTGTCGTGGATTCAAAGCTGTATCGTAGTGTGCCACTCCGAAGTCGTGGTCGATGGGCTCGCGATCTTCTACCTTCGCTTGTCCCGCCACACGATCGAGGCACTGTTCCCCCATTTGCTGTTGAGTTCGCCAAGATGTATTACCCGTGATCCTAGCTGCCACTCGTTACGACCGGTCGGTGCCACCTTGGTGGCCGGGCCCGATTGCGGTGGGCGGCTCCGGGCGGCTTTGTGTGTCGGAGAGAACATGAAGAATCCTTAGGCAGAAAGGAATCGAGCGCGGAGTTAAATTCACGCGAAGCTTGCTTCAGGCCGTAAATGCTTTTGTTGAGGCGGCAAACAAGGTGTTCTTGTCCAGGTTGAATGTATCCAGGCGGTTGGCGCATGTAGAGTGTTTCTTGAAGTGTACCATTCAAAAATGCAGTTTGAACGTCCATGTGGTATACTTCCAAGGAGTAAATGGTGGCCAAAACAAGGAGGAAACGAATGCTTGAAGTGCGAATGACCGGCGCAAAGATGTCAGTGTAGTCAACACCAGCAATTTGTGTGAAACCTTGAGCAACGAGACGGGCTTTGTAACGGGAAAGAGAACCATC
>NW_008580151.1:2110076-2111474 GCF_000520115.1 Aphanomyces invadans
GCAGCGTATTTCTTGGAGAAGAGCCAACGGCATCCAATGGGCTTTCGACCGGTGGGGAGTTCACAAAGCGTCCATGTACCGTGTTGCATCAGCGAGTCATACTCGGCATCGGTGGCTTTGATCCATTCATCGCGTTCAGACGAAGTATGAGCTTGACGGAGCGTAGTTGGTAGACCAGTTGATTGAAGGGCAAAGGCGACGAGTATGCGTTGACGCTTGGCAATTGTGAGAGTCTTCATCGGCAGTGTCGTCGGTAATAGAAACTTCACGAAGGCGACGGCGAATAGAGGTATCCAAGACAGGTGACGTATCCATGTCAGCAGAGTCTCTGAGGTAGACATGGACAAATTTTGATGAGTCATCTAGTCAAAGGATGTGTCCATGTCGGCGGAGGTATCGTCGGCGACTTGACGGTGAGGCGAAGCAGGCGAAGCAACGGCTTCAGATGGAGTTACTGGGCGTCGATCAGTAACGTAGGGCGCGAAAGGCGGAGCAGGGGGTACGGTAGAGTCGACAGTTGGTGGAATCGGAGATGGCGGCTGTAATTTTGCTGCGGGGGAAGCAGTGCTTGGTAAATCGGGTGTGGGCGGGGCAACGATGGGAGAGTTAGCAGAATCAGAGTCCGTGTAGCGTGAATAGGGACGGCGAATGCGACCGGAGCGACGAGGAAGAGGATCAAGTTGCAAAAAAGAGTCACGTTGAGGAGGCTTATTGTCGAAGTAGTTACCGTCGGCATGCTCCAAAGGATAGGGAGAAGGAGTAGCAGGGAAGAAACACGTGGCTTCATTGAACACAACGTTCCGGCTTAAGATGACTTTTTCGGGATTCTGACAGTACAGGTGATATCCCTTAACGTCAGGTTCATGACCCAGATACATCGTGCGGGTGGTCTTCGACGAAAACTTCGAACGCTCATGTTGCTCGACGTGGGCAAAGGCTTCGCAACCAAAAATGCGCAAAGTTGACTAGTTAGGACGGGACTTATGCAAGCCCTCGAAGGGCGTAGTATCAGGTGTCGATAAGGAGAACGAGCGATTACGCAGGTACATAGCATGTGAGATTGCTTCGGCCCAAATCCAGGTGGCGCATTGCTGTAATGAAGCATCGCTCGAGTGCATTCAACGAGAGTGCGGTTCATCCGTTCGTTAACGCCGTTCTGCTGTGGAGTGTGTGGGACAGTCTTGTAATGACGGATAAGAAGACTGTACCACACACTCCCATTTTTTATGAGGAATAAAGAGAAGGCAGCAGAGACATATCCCCCTCCATTGTCAGAACGTAGACAACGCATTGGTCGGTGAATTGCGTGTGGCAATATATGCAACGAAGTCTTTGAAACACTGGAGTGCATCAGACTTGAGCTGAAGGAAGAAGACGTAGCCAAGCAAGACATCGCTT
>NW_008580151.1:2119114-2122425 GCF_000520115.1 Aphanomyces invadans
AAACCATGCGGACGTGGTGGTTGTCAAGGCTTACCAGGATGCCAGGATAATGGAGCGGGCACGACGGTTCTTGGAAACGAAGTCAGCATGAGTTGGAGGCATCGACAACTTCAAGGACTTCCTTGAGTTCGAGGTACGCATTGAGTCGACACTCCCATTCATTGAACGACTTTCCGTTGAACACGTGGACAAAGTGTTTAAAATCCATGGTTCAGAACAATGAATGTAGTGGGAAAATCCAACTAATTAACTCGAATTTGTTGTTACCGCGAGACTTGATAATGGGCAGACGTTTGGCCTTGTAGATGTTGTCGACTTCGTTCAAAATAGACTTGTCCACAAGGTCAGGTCAGTGGCTTGTTGGATCAGCAGGGAGAGTTCGAAAGTGGTATTTGTTGTAGTCTAAGACCTTGGGGTCGGAATGGGAAAAATCCTCAACAAGTACTTCTTGGAGATGCTTCGAAATTCGCTTAACCCACTTAAGTGCGTCAACAAGGTCTTGTTGGACTTTATCGGCACTGGTGTCTTCCTTAATGCGGCGAAAAACCTTCTTCAACAGCGCGGTCTTCTTCGCCTTGACTTGAAGCTTCTTGCGCAACTTGTTCCCTTCAGTCGCACTTACGAGGGACTTGACAGGATTTTGTATAAAATGGCAAACCCTACTAGGAGTTTAGTGCCAATCCAGACTCGCACTTACAGTCTTTCCCTATAAAGTTACTGCCCCAAAAACGAAACACTGTTTCGCATCACTACAAGCACTGTCCGCAGGCGGCGGTAAACGGGCGTGCTGGATCGCGGCGATTGCGGCCAAGGTCGGCCACACAAACTTGTCACGAGGTTTTATGACAAGGTGATGGGTAGGCGCGGAACGGGCAAACAAGGAGACTCAAACTCAGGTGCGGAGTTCGAGGCAAATGTGAAGTCGAGTTATCGCGTCTCACCCGCCCAAGCTCTTTGCGCAATGGCGCGGGCCAAAACGTATTGTCGAGGTGCTGTCTGATTGGATTTTTATCGTGGAAGATCTCGTTGAGCCTGATGGTCGCTCCACGCATCACGCGAGCCGCCTTCGTTTCTATTGCGACGCCTCGATGTCACTGAGGATCTCCTCAACTTCGTCAGACACAATGATGGCGGTCACATGGTCCGTTCGTTTGGTGGTGTCCGCAAAGGCGAACTGCGGCGTTGTAGGTCTTGGAGAAGTTGAGGGAAATGGAAGACATGCTTGATGTTCTTGGCGAGTTCCCACGTGGCTTCGCTTTCAAGCTGACCATGCCACTTGACGAGAAACTCGGGCTTGCGGTTGAACTGACGCTTCTTCAGCAGACTTTCAACAATGAAAAGTTCTTCATTCGTTTCGTCGTCGAGGATGATTGGCGTAGCATTGGGAATCGGACGGGCTGCAAACTTGGGATCATTGGAACGGTATGGCTTGAGGCGGTCAACGTTGAAGACATCGTGAATTCGCGATATATTGGCGGGCAACTTGAGATGGATGCATTGTCGTTAATTGCTTCAACAACTCGAAATGGTCCGATGAAATTGGGAACGAGCTTGGGGCGTTCGTTGGAGCTTGACTGCTGGGCATGCTTGAGTGTCAGGTTGCGGGTTGCAAGCATAACATAGTCTTTGGGCTTGAAGGTAACTTGCGATCGTTTGCGGTCATAATGCTCCTTTTGTTTTGCTCGGGCAGCTTTGAGATTTTCCTGAGCCATTTTCCAAATAGCTTGGCGCTCTTCCGAGAAGTTCTTGGCAAAGTCACTTTTAGGCAAAACTGCGTCAATGATTGGGTTGCGCAAAATTCTTCCGGTGTCAACTTGAAATTGCGAAAGTCCCGTTGAGCTTGTACGAGTCCTTGGTGGGCATACTCAATCGTCGCTAAGTGGTCGAACCAGTCGTCTCCGAGGTAAGACACTTGGCAACGTAGGGCATCTTCAAGAGTTCTATTTTGGCGCTCCGTAGCTCCGTCAGCTTGGGCACGTCCAGCAGCTGTCATGGCTTGGCGGATGTTCATGATCTCCATGAAAGACTTCCAAAAGTTGCTTGTAAATTTGGGGTCACGGTCGCTGATGATGACGCTCGGTAAGCCATGACGGCGAGCAACAAGGTCGAAAAAGAGTTTGCAGTTGCTGGTGCGTCTGCATTGGACTGCGTTGGTATGTACTTGGCGCGCTTAGAGAGCTTGTCAACTACAACTAAAATGGCATCGCATGAATTCTCACATAAAACAAAATCACTGACTGTATTATCAACAATTTATGTTTCTAATACTTAGTGCACGTCCCCTTGCACTGCAGCACGTCGATGCAACGCGATTTCATGGACCGAATGAGCTTGAAAAGGTACTCCTGATGAATGGACTCCCATTGCAGCAAAATTTCAGATTTCAACTCTTGAACAGACGAAAACTGCTGCCCATTGGCATACACTTCCTAGTGAAGTAGCCACAGACGTTCTCGATCGGATATCCATGCGAGCCGCGAGACGAAGACATTTAAGGCCGAGTTATCTTGTTGAAATTCGAACCCATCGGGGTGGTTCACGTGAACGAAAGGCATCAGGTAGTCGCTAACCGTGTCACAGAACGTGTAGAAGTCCCGGCAACCCGACAGCACGGCAACTTCGGTGACACCTTGGCTCGAAAATCATCACACTGCCCCCGCCGTTTTGTCGGCTCAAAAACGTCTGCTCTTCCTTGCGTAAGTATTGTGCTTTTCAGATAAAATTTCCATTTTGAAATGTCTTTGACAAATCGAAAAAAATCCGGATAACACAGAATATCCGGATAACTGTCCATTATTTTGGGTTCTAGACATTGCAAGAAAGTGCCGCCGCTCCACCATGATCATCGACGTCGTGGGCCACGAGCATGCCGCCGCCAACACCATGATTGATTCCAATATTCGAATTGAAAATGCCCCCTTAGTACTACTACGAGGTTTCAAGATTACTAGGAGTCTATTAGCTCTTACTACTAGTAGCGTTTTAATGAACACATAAGGGACCTCCAAAACCATTTCAAATCGATTTGAAAGAATCGATTAACTCCGAAGTTTTGGAAATTTTATGTGAAAAGCACAATAGTGCCAGTAGAATTGCATGCCGTCCGGACCATCTAAGTTGATGTCGTCTTTTTTCGTCAGAAAAGACGACATAGTTCCACCCGAGACCAAGTTCGACATGCGTTTTCGCCCGTCACCAGGGCGAAATTCGCCGGTTTAGCAGCGCGCGACCGGCTGTATCTGGCGACGCGACGTGCTGTATCACTCGACTGAGCTATAGCGCGATGCGTGAAGTCGAGGGAGGCAGCTAAC
>NW_008580151.1:2142520-2198596 GCF_000520115.1 Aphanomyces invadans
CTCCGACACGAGCTGCTGGACCATGTCCCTGAGACATCGTCAGTGGTCACGCTGCACCAACTCTGTACCGCTGCTGTTTGACGCTTTGGTGGTATCCATTGATTTCGTTCTCCAGGTTCTTTGTCGTGTTTTCTTGGATTTTGGTCAAGTCGTGGGTCCCCTGGGCGGTGTCGGCCGCGCGCACGAGCATCTTGTTCACCTGGGGACAGGCACGTCAGAGAGGCCACGGGATCACCACGTCCAACCAGCTCACGCTGACGCAACAAATCGTCGAGGGTCTTCATCATCGCTTCGCCATGCTTTCGCTCGACTTCGATCGTGACGTTGACCAGTTCGTTTAACGCGACCTTGAACTCGTCCTTCGTGGCATCGATCTTGTCTGGACGACCGTGTCAAGGCAAAGTGGACTGGCGCGTGTACTACCTTTGGCTTGGTCGACTTGGCCGATCTTTTCCTTGGTGAGACCCACGAGTTGCTCGATCTTGGCGCAGTCCTTCTCGATCTTGGCCACGATCTCTTCCTTCGCCCGAATCTCAGCTTCCGTTTGGGTGTTTTCTTTCTGCAACTCGACATTTCTACGGCCCTCCCATCACTCGACGGCCAGACATGGCCGCGTACTTTTGCCATTGGGTCTCCATAGCTTCCGTGAACTGATGGGTCGTTCGAAACAGAACGTCGTATTGCTTGAGGTACTTTTCCATGCGGGTCTTGGCTTCCCGCAGCGTCGCTTCTTTCTGCGTCGTCCTGTCAGCCATGTGTACAAAGGAATCAGCGGTCGCACCTGCTTCAACATGGCGTCGCCGACCTTAACCGCCTCCGCCTTGCGTTTCCACTCCGCGTTCAACGTCTCCGCTTCGTGTTTGAGGGTTTTGAGCGACTTTTCCAGCATCACATTGCGTCGGGTCTCCTTGTCCGCCATCGACCGCTTCTCCTGGACCGTTCGACACGTGTGTGGTTCAAGACGTCTTTACCCTCTTACACTGGTGAAAAATCCGTTTGTTGCCGTTTTGTATTCAAATAACCGACGTTTTCTATCCAAATGTCCTTTAGAAATCCGTTTAGTATTCATATAACGGATAAGCGTCCATCATGTCCGGTTTTTGAGCCTTTCTTGTCCGTTATTGACATTCATTCTCTTTCCTAGGTATAATGCGATTTCAGTGGCGATTTGCGCATTTGCACATGTTCATCGAAGCTCATTCTCTCCTGACATGACAACGATATGAATTCGTATGTGCGGTGTATTAATCATCAACCACATCATTATATACTGTTCATCCACTCGCAATCGTCCTTTCATCGCTTTATTCACATTCAAGCGAACTAGTCGTTTTGTCACTTATTGCAGATTAAACCACTTTGAATGAAATAGATTCCAGGTGTACTTCGACGTTCGAAGAAATTAAAACTTCGAAACCACATCGATTGCTGGTTTGGCCACATTGAACGGGCAATGTTGTAGATATTTCGATGCCTCATACAGGGGTTCTTTCACCAACTTCCTACATCACTTGATGCACACCAACTCCAAATACTTGCGACC
Source organism: Aphanomyces invadans (assembly GCF_000520115.1). Taxonomy (NCBI): domain Eukaryota; phylum Oomycota; class Saprolegniomycetes; order Saprolegniales; family Verrucalvaceae; genus Aphanomyces; species Aphanomyces invadans. Next base: position 2,144,064 of record NW_008580151.1, read on the forward strand.
GCCATGGCGCAGACTGCGATTGGTTCCCAAAGACTGCGTTCCGAGCCAACCAGTCGAAAGAATTCGCGACCGTGTGGACACCACCTGCCAAAGCACTAGACCAAGCGAGTTTTGGTACGCTGCCAACCATCTTTCCCGTTGCCATGGCATGGTGCACGTGGGTTGGAGGCAATTGTGGTACTGTGCGCACAATACTTATGAAATCTTCAGAATATTGTGATTCATGCCAGATAAAATATACACCAAGACTTCGGAGATTGCTTCCCATGTTGTGTTTACCACCAAGAGCAATGTCTACAGTACGATACAGCCCGTGAGCTTGAAATTGCGAACATATATGAAATTGGTGAAAGAACCCCTGCTTGAGGCATCGAAATATCTATATGCGGACTGCGCTCTAAATTATTTAAATTCAAAACAGCATTCAAAATAGACACAGAGGTGCGGGGAATTGGTCTACCAACAGGCAACTTCATGTAGCGAATCATGACAAAATTGGTCAACCGTGCATGATGTCCAGGAGTACCAAGCTGACCGGCATTGAAATAGGTCAAAGATTGGCCTGGAAGCACGAGTATATATCAAGTCGCGACATTGGACGTCCACTCAAACGACCTGAGTCACTAGTGCGTTCGTACCTGGTTTTCCCGGATTTTACAGTACGAAGAAGCGATCGGGAAGATGTGTCAAGTTGACGAAGTGCGACATACGTTGCATTTACCGCAACGCAATCGTACAAAACGTTTTAGCAGCGCCAAGACAATTTTGGCTACACTTTGTTCATCGTGCTGAAATCGAGCAAGTTCATCAAATACGCGAAGAACATCCGGCGTCGTACTTAAAACCGCAAAATAAGAAGGCGCGTCGTGTCTTCGCTTCAAAGCAAGCAGGATTTTCGGCGTCAAGTTGTCTTCGCGGACGCAAAGAACTTCAACTTGGACGGCCCGGATGGATACCGCGCGTATTGGCGTGACCTCTTCGTGACGAAAAATTGTTCTCGAAGCGGGTCAGCGGTTGAGGCAGTGTTATGGTCTGGGGTGCCGTGAGCATGTGGAGGAAGTCAGATATCTCATTCCAAGAAGGTCGAATAAGCTTGGGGAAGTATTGCAAGGCGCTGGAGACGTATTCAGCGGTTGAGACCCCTATCCGCGCTTCCAAGGAGACGTTAAAGTCTTTTTATGAATCTGGCATCTTCCGCATGGACTGACCTTTCAAGAGCCCCGATTTGAACGTTTTTGAGAACGTTTGGGGTATTCTACCCCCCCCATGTTTACGAAAGTGGCGACAATTTGACAATGCGTCTGAATTTTAATCGGCAATTTGCTATACTGACTACTTGAAGTCGCTTGCTGACAGCATGCCTGTGCGTTTGGATGAAGTTGTTTCGAATAAGGATTTGTGTCGAATATTAGCGTCGTGCTAACATAAATATTTCTGCAAATATATTCTACAATTTTGAGTATCATTGACTTTTTGGATAACGTTAGTTTCCTTTTCACCTGTTGCACTTGTACCCCTCGTTTAGGACGATGGGCATGGCCAGACCGTAGCAAATGTCAGCACTTCTCCGCAAAACCATAATGTTCATGTACGCATAGACGTATTTCGCACACAGGATGGGTTAGGAATGCTTGGAAGCACTTGCCGTCTGCCTTTGTTACTATAGCCCAACGCGAAGAGGAATATAATCGGAGAAATTTTCAGCAGACCATTGCCAACCAAGGGCCAGCAGCTCGAAGCGACGGTGGACGCCCTATAGGACACATGGGAAGCGATACTGCCTCACTTTGCAGACACGACGCCCCTCGTGACCTGGACTGACGACCACCACGACTGATTGCCCATCAACATCGCCAACCCCGTTCAACAAAACAAGTCTGAACTTGCTTTTGTACTGTTTTGAAACTATGCCGATAAAAACGACGTCACTCCGCATGCGGCAAACTCTCGCCTTGCTGCGGTGGATTCAGCTGGGTCGCGTTCAGCATTCGCAAGACCTGGCTCTGCACCCTCGTCACGTCGGACATGCGGTCCTCGACGTGACACAGACGCTCTTCCAAAATCCCGAGTGTCCGCGTGATGATTTCCAGCTGCCCGACGATGTGGTCGAAGGTTGCAGTAACGTGGTCTGGTAGCGGCGACTCGTCGGTCGCGCCGTGGATGGATGACGGCGTTGGTGAGGCTGTTGATCCCCGCCGTGAAGTGGACGAGGGGACTGGAAGCGGCATGACACGTTGCTGTTGCGGTAGGGGAGATTGTCTTGCTTCGGGCGACGGTGGCGCCGACGGAGCCGCATGAACATCTTGAATGTCGTACGCGTCTTCACGATCCGTTTGGAACTCATTCGACTGGCGATGGAATGGAGGTGTGGGGAGGATGGCGGACGGATTCAGGTAGTCTTGGCTTGGCGTGCGATGGTGCTGTCTGGCGGAGGTGTAGGCCGGCGGAGTTGCTGGTGATACACGCGGCGCCGGCGATTGCGTGACAAACGGCCGATTGGGTTGGGAGGACGGGCTCTCATGGTGCTCTACCGACGGCGTTGGAAGTGGCAGCGCTGCTGTCGACAAACTCGACCGAGGAGATGTCGCGTGGGGAGTTTGGTTGATGTGCTTGAGCACTTTGGACTTCGGCAAGGCGACGGGGAAGTGCGAGTCATTTGCGTGCAAGCACTTGTCCAGATCCGTGTCCCACAGCATGACCAGCGCATCGACCGATCCCGTTGCGGTAAACTTGGAGTCGGACGAGAACGTGGCGCAGTTGACGGCGCCGTTGTGGCCGTGCATGGTATAGAGGAGGTGGCCTTCGCGGACGTCCCACAACTTAATCGTACCATCCGTCGACGTGGATGCGATGTAATTCCCGGACGGGTGAAAGTCAATGCAGGTGACGCTTGCGTCATGCGCCGGGTAGTGCTGGATCAGCTTGTGCGATCGAACGTCCCAAAGGTTGAAAGTGTGGTCATAGCTGCACGCGCCAACCGTGTTGCCTACATGCCGGATGATGAGGACGCCGCGGTGACATCGCGGAGGTGACGTACCGTCGGGGTGGAAGCGGACGGCGTTAATGATCCCGCTGTGGTCGAAAAACGTTGCAAGGCAATTACGTGTCGCCTTATCCCATACTTTGACTGTTTTGTCGTCGCTGCCTGACCTACGGAATGAGGACATGAGTCCGGGAAGGGTGGCCGACGGTCGACGCACACCAACACACGCGCGTCTGGACTGAATCGAGCAGACCGAACCCAGTTGCTATGCCCATTCCACGAGCACACAAATCGCCGCGTGGGCAAGCTCCAGAGTTTGATGGATTTGTCGTCGGACGCCGTGAGGAGCTCGGCCGAGTCGTAAGAAAAGTCCACACTCCGCACACCGCCGGCATGTCCCTTGATCATGTGCGACTCGCCCTTTACTGTCGGTATCCACAGACGCACAGATCGGTCCTGCGATGCTGACGCGAGCAAGTCCCCCGATGGTGCGAACTGCACGTCAAACACAGGACCCTTGTGTCCGAGGAATCGAAACGCACGCATTTGGGGCTTGAAATTCCAGATCATCACTGTGCAGTCAAGAGACCCTGACGCCAACTGCCGCATGTTTGGGTTGTAAGAAAGGCATTCTACCCCCGACTTGTGGCCACGGAACGTGCGCTGGAGCGATGGGTCCATGGAGTCGCGTCGTGCGCGTGAGAGATGGCCGAAATCCACACGAGGATATGATGTCGTAAATCAAATATTCCATTTTTGAAATAATATTCTACTCACCGCGATACGAATTTCGAATCCATGATGGTGGATGGGTTAAAAAGAATTCAAATATAATGCGAAAAGTTTTTAATATGTGTTTCAAATGAATTATAAATCCCACGAATCTGGCGACTCTTCGATCTTTGAATATTGCGAAGATCCTGACGTCAATGCGACCTCTTGCGCTCCTCATCACGGCGGTATCCACGATCGACGTGTGCCTGGCCGAATGCTGGCTACGCGGCGATGGCGTACGTATCTGCAGCTCGGACGGCTTGGAGTGGCTGGCCATGTGGTGGTTCTGGTTTGCTGTTCTCTTCTTCCTCTGCGCCTGCACTGGAGGCTCGTATATATACCACCGACGGTACGATTCGTCACGATGGATCCGAGTGATCAAGGCATGGTGTAGGAACTTAAACTCGCTGTATCAGCAAGGATTCGTCACGTACTCGGAGCCCCTCATCCTCCACGACACCCTCAACAACAACGCGGCAAACGACCGCCATCTCACCTCGACCCCTTCCACTCAAAAGATATTTTACCGCTGATAACTTGATGAACTCATGTACGATACAGTCTTTGCGTTTGGGCGCACACATCCAGTGCTGTGCCAGCAACGCAGCAAGTCCACTCCACACGAAGCCTCGCCCGCTTCTCCCCCAAACTTTGCAATCCGACTTGGTCATTGCCCCACGGCTCAGCAAATCGATTGTAGCAATGACGCCACTGCTCTTTGAGTCGAATAAACCGGCTTTTCTTGATCGCGGTAGGGATTACCATCGGCAACAACACTTGAACATGTCAACGTAGCCGTCGATCGCTTGACGAGACGACGACGGTGCCCACTTGGGCGATGGTCCTGACCCTTTGCTTGTCCACGAAGGCGCTGGAAGGACAACGTGTTGCCAGTAGTTGGAATGACAGTCGTCGAAATGTGGTGCGGTCGGTACAGACGTTAGCGTACTCGTTGCTGGCTCGAGTTGTCATGGTTGTCCCGTGACTCCTCGAATCCGCCAACGCGCGACGAGGCTGATGCGAAGACCAACAAGCTCCCCTACGAGTGACGTCGTCCCTGCAACACTACCGACACGGCGTGGTCGAGCTGGCCAACACCCACCGAACTTGCAAGGTGTCTCGTCGGGCCCCATTTGACGCACGAGCGACATGACGGCGTATCATTCATGCAGATCGAGAGTCGAGTGCAGGGTGTTGATATTCTGTCAACATTGGAGGTTTTCAATAAGGAAGGCGTTCGTGCCGCATGCGCCGACAGTGTCGGGTATGCTTGCCTTGCACATACTGGGAGCCATCCCACCGATCGCATTTCAAAACATGCTGGTGCACAGCAGCCACCGATAACCCCTGGGCGAGTCGGCATGGCGCAATGGGTAGTCACTGTTGAATTGTCGCAATGTGCTCGATTACTCGTTCGCTAGTCTCTGTCGAAAGCCTAGCTGTTCCCACTGCCTTGTTGGACAGGAATCGTCCACGCGGACTCGCCGGTCGCCGTGTTGACATAGTACGGGCACAAGTTGACCTCGTCGAAGCACTCCTGCCATTCCGACTCGGCGGGTGTGTTTGGCGGTTCCGGCAGCGTCCACGACGTCTCGTTGGTGATGCGATTGCAGTAGTACACGTTGCCATTGTCGTCGGCGACTTCTTCCCAATGCACGATCGCATTTGGATCCGCCAAGTCGTCGTTCGTCGTCGGCGGCGGCAACAGACGTTCGTCGCGGACGGGAAACATGTTTTCGACCATGACGTCGTCGGCCTGAAGCTCCATGGGCTTGTCCGCCACGACTTCGCCTGGTGCGGTCGTCGTACGTGATACCATCTCGCGCACGCCTCGGCGTACCTGTCATGCGGTTTGTAAACTGAATTTGATTGTTCGCGTCGTAGGTTTCGACCCAGTGCCGCGACCGCCGGTCAAACACGCATGGCGGCGCACCTACACGCGTCACCCGCTCGTCAGCAAGCGTGCAGGTGCCCGTCATTTACCAATGCTTTCAAGGTAGACGTTCATCGCGTGCCACTTGGATTGGAGATGCGTCGTGAGCTCGTTGTGCGAATCGTAGCTCTTGCCCACGCACAGCTTGCATGGAAAGGCATATTTGGGCAGGTCGTACGGGTTGGCTGCATCGACGACGGTCTTGACCAAGTCGTCGCCAAAGTCGTTGTACTCGATCGTGCAAACATCCTATGGCGACAATCAACACCGACGGCCACGACGACGATCTCGTACGGTCGTGAGGGCCAGGATCACTTTGAGCTTCTTCACACCGAACGCTTGCAAGTTGAGGCGCTTGTGCGTCACGTCCTCGTACAGCTTGGCAAACTTGTGGAGGGGCACGACATCTTGGTTGCGGTCGAGCACCTTGCGGATATCCTTTTTCAAAATCCCAAACTGGTTGCGCAAGTTCTCGTCGTGTGCGATGTGGAGCTTGAGCGCCTGTGGCACAACCACCCTCGCGTCAGCGTGTGCACAACACACTCTCGATCGGTCTTTCGTCGTGCGGGCCAACCTGGACTTTTTCGGCCAACTCGGCCGCCGCCGCCGCGCGCTCGGCCTCCATTCGTGCTTGATCTTGCGGCGCAATCGGGTTCGCTTTGAACACCCGGTCTTGTTGCGTCGGCAAGTCCTCCATCGTGTCGAGCTCCTTGATGTCGTCCATCGTCTTTTGCAATTGACTCTCTTCCTTCTTGTAATACTCGAGGCTCTCGGACGTGGCTGCGAGGGCGGCTGCACACGTTGCTGCGTTCGTCTGCAACGCGACAAGCATCGCTTGCTCCCGCTTCAAGACGGCTTTGAGCCCTTCAACAACGCCAAAGTGGGCCATCAGGCGACTGTACACGGGGTAGATTTCGCACGCTGTTTGGGCGTACGTAAACGCCGCTCGCACCCATCCCACGATCTGTCACCAACTCACATTCAGATTCGACACGGTCATGCACATCTCGATCATCAAGGTTGGACGAACCACTGGAATTGCCGGCGACTGCATCGCGAGGCGCAGATTCCCCTGCCGCAGTCGCGGGTTGTGCACGACCTGGGTCACGCTCTGGAGCATCTGGTGCCGCGCGCCTTCCGCGAACGAGTACACGTCAAACAGCGGGAGAACGTACAGCGCCTTGACATCGTACTTGTGAATGAGGCTCTCTTTGTCGCCCTACACTCGGCATTGTGTCACGGAGGCTTGACGCTGCGAGGTACGTACCAACAGAGCGTTTTCCCCGCTGGACCCCAGCAGCGTGAGCAAATCGTCCGGCTTTGGCTTGTACGGGACGCCGTGCAAGTCCAAGTTGCTCTTGAAATTCAAGAGGACCGCAAATCCTTCCAGGAGCCCGCGGATGTTGTCGTCGAGTTTACTCTTTCGAACCTGGGCAGGCCGCGTCAGGTCTCTGCCTCCCACGGCCGGTCAACGTACGCGATACCAGTCCATGGCGTCGATCTCGTTGAGCGCGACGACGGCCGCCTTGTACTTGGTTTCCGTTTTCTACCGAGCTCCGTCAAGGACGACCGGGACACCGTGCAACTCATAAACAAACCCGCGGATCGGTCTTCCAGAACCGTTCGATTTTGACCTGCATCTCCGCCTCCTTGTCCAGCGCGCAGTCGAGGTCGATGGCGACGTCGCGCACGATCCGTGCTTGGTCTCGGACTTGGCGCGCGCTCACTTCAACGTCGTTGCGCTGCCGCTCCAGCGTCGCCGAGCACTCCAATACTTTTTCGGACACGATGTTGAGTTGGAGCACCGTGCGATCCAGCACGTCGGCACCAATCATGACGCTTTGAGTCTTGGCCAGCAACCTAACATCAACCACCACAGCCATTGGCATGTTTGCGTCCACAGCTCGACACATGAACGGCCGAGACGCACCGCACGATCGCTTTCACAAACGGGTCGTCTGGGTCGACACCGAGCGGGAGGTTGGGCAGCATGCCAGCCACCATGACAGCGTACGGAGACTTGAACTTGGGCTTGATGAGCTCGATCTCTTGGCCCGTATTCACTTGGTGGATTCGCGTAAAGTACTGGACAAACGTGAGGGTGGCGAACTTGGTCACTGGTCGCGACAACCACGCGGTCCGCTCTCCTGCACACAGCGATGGAGACACAAGCAGAAAGGATGCCGCAACGAACCGTGCGTCCATAGCCCCACACGCATCACTGGTTCGGCTCCTTCTTCGACCGGCGTGCGCGTGAAAAACTTGGCTTCGCCATGGGGCTCATCGTCCACAAACGGACCCTCGTACCGATCGCCGTTCGAGTAGGTCAAGATGCCGCGACCGTGCCGCTTCGTGTGGCGAAACTCACCCACGTAGTGGCGCCGGTCGCTGTACTCACACACGCCTGCATGCGTCGACAGGTTGGCATCCCACGCAAGAAGAAGCGTCGTGAACAACGTACCAGGTCCATCCAGCGCGCCATTTTCAAACACACCAACGATACGGTCTCCGAATTCGTTGGTTCGAACGCCCTGGCCATGCCACTTGCCATATCGAAACGACCCTTCGTACCGTGACTTGTCATCGTACTCGATAAATCCTACACGGTCGGTGGGCATGTGGTGGCTGCCCACGTTGTGGGCGATTACCTTGGCCATGGTACAGGTCCGCGACCCAGTCGCCTTCGTAGCGCTCGCCCGACTCGTAGATTTCGACGCCGTATCCCTCTCGAACGCCGTGGCTCCATTCGCCAACGTACTCGCCACTTGTGAGAGCACGGTGCATGAACAACGTGCCTACACCGATGTCGATTGAATGGGGGGAGGGGCGTTCGGAGTGACTGGCGCACCGAAGCCGTGAAACACGCCGTTCGCAACTTCCCCCTTGTACTGGGTGTTCAAGTGCGGGCAATGGATCGTAAACGTGCCGCACGCTGTCGGGGGGGTGAACTGATTTGTTACGTCTTCGCCTTCCCACTTGGTCCCGTCTGGGCAGAGAAACGAGCCCCAGTGCTGGTTTACGTGCACCGTCTTGGTCGGGACGACCCACGATGGCTGGACGTATGTCAAGTCTTCGACCCACGGGCCTTCGTACGTCGACCCGTCATTGAACTCGATCTTGACCTAGAGAAGCATGGAGCATCAAGTCCCGGCCACGACCATCCGTTGGTCGGACATCGCCATGAATGAGGCCATTGTGAAAGGCGCATTCGAGCCGAACGTATTTGGTTGGGGTCGTCGATCGCGGGCGCTTCAACCACGTCGGGGCGGCGCTATCCCTGCGCAACACCGTCGTCAAAGACATCGCTCGACTCCAACCTGACGCCCCCTGGACGCACGTACGCAGCAAGTTGCCTGGCAGCTTTCTTTTCCCTTCGCGTTTGCATAGCCGCTTCGTCCTCCGCTGCTTCCTTGTCGATATCGCTCCGGACAATCGTCTCGAGCGTCACGCCGGCCGCCTCCAAGTCCTTTCGCCGGCCATGCACGAATCGCTCGTACAAAACAGGATCCGTGTTGGCGATTTGAAGCGCTTGGTTTTTGGTTGTCACTGGCGAGTAGAGTTCGTCGTCGCCTATTCGCCGTCCATGGACGCATCAAACCAGCCATCGACCGCGGGTGTCCGATCCTACCTCCATTTTCACGAATGGCCTGGCGCTCCTTGAACAAACTGTACTGCTCGTCTCGCAGCACCTTGAGCTCATGCTCGTCCTTTTCTTCGACGTCGTACAGCCGTGCAACTTCGACTTCTGCTCGATGGCGCAGTTGCATCTCTTTCAAATGGGCTTTCAATCGTTTTAATTGCCGCGCTCGAGCTGCCATCGCGCGGTCGTGCGCTTCGAGAATCTCGACCTCTTGCACGTTGGCCTTCATGAGTTGAACAAGCGTGTTGTGCAGGGCAGACGTGATCGTCTCGTCCTTTAGCATGACGAGATTCGTTTGGTGGCTCGTTTGCTGCAGCAAAGACCGGAGCTCGTTCACCTAGCACGGGCAGCGGCATGACTGCTGTTAACCAGCCAACTTCGAGCATCGTACCTTGACGACAAGTTGCGTGAACGGCACCAACTCGACAACGACGGCATCGAGGCGCGCGATCTCGGCGTCCATTTTCGCCTTGGTCGTCGTGTACTCTTTGTCAAATGCAGCCATGAGCTCTTCGACGAGCTCCTTCTTCTTGGTCGCAGTTTTCTTGTCCTTCTTGAGCGCCTGGCGCTGCCATGCTTCTTCCGCCCCCGCCAACCGATTCGACTTCATCTCAATGTACTCGACGAGCTCGGCGAGTTCCTGGTTCCATCCCGACACTTTGAGCTTGGCGTTTTCGACGTACTGGACCAGCTCGCCCTTCAACCGCTCGAGAAGCGCAAGAGCGTCGTCGCGCAGCTTCAAGTTTACGTCCGGAGACAAAAAGTCCACTCCAAACAGGGGGGTTGGCGGGGCGCATGCGCTCGTGAGATGGCTATTCCGTTGCTGTTTGCGGCTCGTTTCACGGACGAGCTTGGTGTGCCGGTCATGCGCTGCACCACCGCATCGTGCAGGTCAATTCAGGGAGAGTACATGGCTAAAGTGGACGTACAGTAATGGAGCCACGTCGTGACGGCGCCTTGGTACTTTGTCTCGAGAAAGAACTCTTCGCCCTGGTCGGCCTGGGGATGCGTGGGTGGCATGAGATGGCGGCGAGGTTTCTTCAAGCAATAGTTGGGCGACAGCTCGAAGCTGCGAAGGAACAGTGGGATCGTGGCTTCGGTCGGGGTCAGTTTTGTGTTGGTGCAGTGCCACATGTGGTAGCGAAGTGTTTGGTACGTCGCACACGGCTGCGCGCAGCTTGGAAAAGGACACACGAGTGGCAGACCGTGCTCCATGCCCATGTGCAGATCCAACGCTTCCGACTTGTCGAAGCGAACCTTGCACACCATGCACGTGTGGTGGTGAATCCATTCGTGCATGGCGGCGTCTTCCTTGGCCATGGTGCCGCGCTCGCCTGCTTCCATCGGGGACGTGTCGATGGCTGGTGGCGCGAATTCAAATGCTAGCTCGTGGCTGATTGCTATAGCAGTCCCCAAACATTTACCAAGTGGAGGAATAAATGGCGTTGTGTGGCACCTGCTGGCGGCTCTAGTAGGGTCGCGAGCGGACTGGCCAACCCGACGCCCCGAGCATTCTCCGCCTTGACTGTGAGCTTGAAGTCGCCATCCATCGAGATCGGGCCTATGGTCAGGCGTGCCTCGGGGGGGCCGAGCCGGCCCGTAGTTTCGTCCCGCTTGCCATGCACAAAAAGTTGCCCCGTGGCCGACGACGTTTCCCAGTCGAGCACGTACGTCTTGATGGCGGTCCCGTTCTCAAAAGGAACGTCCCACGACACATCGATCGCTCCCCCCATCCGCCACTTGCGAAACTCCAGGCGCTTCAACTTGGCTTCCTGTGGCTTGCCGGCGTTGTCCAGTGCCTCCAGTGCTTTCTGTCGTTTGTCCTCCTCAGTCTCGGATTCCGCGCCGTTGCCATCGTTGGCATCGGTTTTGACTCCCGCCGCGGCGGCGCCGTCGTCCTTCGACTGGGTACCTTTGTTCGATGCTGTGTCTGTCGATACGAGCGTCTTGTCCGCGTCACTCGATTCATCGGCATCGTCCTTCTTTTCGGCAGCGCTTTCATTGGCATTTCCCTGCAATGGGGCAAGCAAAGGCACGTCAAGGGGTCTGCCGGCCATCTTTGGACCAACCTCTTGCGCCGATGACTCGCCACTGGGCTGAGCCGATCCTGCCATAGTCCCCTTCATTCGGTTCTTCTTGGGGATGAGCTCGATGAGCTCGACGGAATAGTCGGATGACATGAGTACGTCTGCGGTGTATTTGGCCCCGAGGCCCACATCCAGCGCCACGACAGTGCCATCATGCCACTGCCCATCGTCCAATTCGACCTCGATCTTGCAGCCCAGCGCCAAGAACGTGAGTGGGTTCTTCGAACTTGGCACGATCTCGACCCCCATGACCATCTCGGGCGGTTGCGCCTTCACACATAAGCCACTCCTGAGCTCCGCTTACTCTAGGCGGTCTATCGTTACCTGCAGCTCCCGCAGAACGACCCCGTGCTTGACCATCTTGGCCTTGAACTCGTGCATGCGCCCCATGATTTCCTCTTCCGCCGCAAACACAGTGTGGATTTCTGTCCGTCGCTGAGCCTCCTCGGCTTCCCACCGCGCCTTTTGCCTTTTGATGGCATCTTCCAGCTCGCTCAACTTGGCGTGTCGCTGGGCATAGCCGTACGGCCCTTCCTTGGACCGCAAGTCGTTGTACTCTTCCTGGTGGACACAGATCTGGGCTCGGAGCCGATCCTCGCGGTCCTTCTGTCGCATCGCCCGAACAATCGTCAGCGCCTTGAACTTGGCTTTCAACGAGTGCTTGGAGTCCCATTTCTTGTCACCGCCAACCCCTTCCAGGAACTTGGCAACGCCCCACCCGTGTGGAATGAGCTTGGTTGAGGACAGCGTCAGCGACGATGATGGATGGTCCAGCACGGCCGAGTTTGTCGACGCGACAAACACGCCGTGGACGACCGCCCACCCGTCCGAATTCGTGTACGAGCTGTAGCGCAGCTGCTCGAACTGGACCTGCTGCACGTAAATGTTCTTTTGCTCAAACGTGCGGACAAAATCGGCGCCGCCAACGAACCTACTCCCGCCGCGAAAGAGTGAGACGATTGGTTGGAATCGTGGGGGGGAAGGGTGGAGGTACCGAGCCAACTTGGACCATCCTTTGGCCGCCATCGCTTGTGCCATGGCCACGTTGGTGCAATTGCGCAGCCGTCGCAGAGGTCGAAACACCAACTTGTCCAAGACGTTGTGAAATCGGAACGGCATCAATTCGTTGGCAAACGCGCCGGTGCCGTTGAAAACAATCGCTTCGAGCGTTGAAAACGCGTGCTGGATCTCGGCGCGCTTGGCTGACGCTTGTTCGAATCGATCTTGGACGACCGAAAGCGCCAACGGCGTGTCGGGAAGACCCCTACACAGCCACCGATGGAACAACGCGCGGGTATTTCGACCACACACAATATATCCCTTACTTGGGGGTGGAGGTCAGGAGGCGCAAGCGCTGGAGCACACTGGCCGTGCGTTGGTTCGCCATGCCGAGCGTGGTAAGCAACCGAATCAGCAACGCATCACGTCTTGCGGTGACTACGCCTTGCGACTGCAGCTCCTCCTGGTACTGCACGCGGGCCAAGTAGACGCGGGCGGCACATTGAATCGTCCGGGCGGCCAAAAAGTATTTGGTCTCGAGACGAATTTGGTCGGCATACGCTGCCAACGCCGCCTTCCACTCGGGGGTGATTCGGACGGGCACTTGAAAATGCAGCGGGGGAATCTTAAAGAAGACGGGCTTGGGCGCTTCGATCGGTGTCGCTTGCGTAAAGAGCGGAAGGAATTCGAGGGCACCGTCGCTGTCCATTTTGATTTCCGCCATTTGAACATCGACGTCGGCATCGTCTTGAACGTGGAGGACATACGCCGTCTCGCCGCTGCGGGGATGGCCTGCCAGGATGATGCGGACCGAGTCGCCGTGCGTGACTGGTGTCAGGTTGACGTGACTTGCTAGGGACATCTCGGCCACCTCCATCTGTGCCTTCCACGCCCTGAGCTCGGCGGTAGTCAGCGCTGCTCGGTCCTTCGTCTTGGCTTCCTTTGCAATTGCTTGCATTCGGAGAAAGTATTTCGTGAACGAGATGAAATCCGTCTTGATTTCACGCAGCAAGGACCCCACGTCCATCAAGAACGTGGCCGGATCGAGTCCAAATACGCTCAAGAACCTTCGAAACAGCGCTTGCGTCTCCCGCGTGTGCGCCGTCAGCGTCCGCAGTCGTTTCGACTCCATGTTGCGACGAGCGTACATTTGCAGGATCGTGGCGTGGTGGCGCCGCATCGCGCAAATCTTCCGCCGCGCGAGCTTCCCTCGAAACGCCGCTTGGACGCGCAGCGCACACCGCCGCACTCGAAGGAATTCTTGCTGTTTTGCAAACCACTTTCGCGCCTGTAGGACAACCAGTCACGTGGCGCGAGTTGTGTCGAAGGACCACGTACCAAGTAACCTCGGCCGATTCGTTGAATCTCGGTCGCAGCAGCATGTCGCCGACGCTCCAAATCCTCTCGCTCGCGCCGCCGCTGCTCGGCTTGAATGACCATCATCTAGTGACGACCAGCCATGGATTCCAACCGTGCCACGAGGTCTGCAGATGGCAGCGATGGCATACCTCTTGAAGCTGCCGTCGCTGCTGTTGCTTTCGAATATACACCATCTTCCGCAGTTGCTGGTAAAAGGATCGACCCGCCTTGCCGCGCCAAGTTCGTTGAATGAGCAGGATCATGTTGAGCTGCCGTCGGTACACGGCGGCGTCGGCGTCCTCGGCCTCCATGGCATCCCATTCCCTCTCCATCTTCTTGTACTCGCGCAGGCGACGACGCCGGGTTGCCTGGAGAAGCAAGAGACGCCCAAAGCGCCCACGCCACGCTCGCTGCAACGACACCGCTGCCCAAATATACATAAAGTAGTGGTTTTCCGTGTCATGGCGACTGGCGACTCCCCGCCACAGCGCCTAATGCACCGCCGATTCCAACCAAGACTTCGACAAAACGAAGTCGAGGACGTACTTGTATTTTGGTCGCCGATGCCATTTCCACGCGTCGGGTCATTTTGTATCGGTACCACATGCGAAAGCAGCTCTCCACGCAGTGGCTTTGCATGCGACTTCGCATCTATACCAACGCGTGAGCAACCCAGCGCACGGGTCGGCGAAATGTACAGCCTACTTGAGCAACCAAATACTTCATCTTGTTGGCGTATTGGCGCCATGCTTGGAAGACTCGTAGGACGACAGCGCCGCGAAAAAAGGCCAGCGCGCGCCTAGCACGCCATGTCGATGGTACGAGCAGTTGGTTTGCGTTTGAAATAGCTTGTAGCAACATTACCCGGCTATCGCTTTTGCGTATACCTTGTCTTCGGCATACTCTCGCCAGTGGGCAACCGCGTTGAATAGACCCTGTACATCGTCCTGTAAAAAAGGCGGCATAAAGTGGAGACCCCACCAGGTTCTTCATCCGGCGGGCAATTCGCAATTGCTTAGCGTGCTCCTCATGCTGCATGGCTACGCCTTGCCGCCACGCGGCAAAACATTTGAATACAACGTTCCCTTGGAAATGCAGTGCCGCGCGTTTGATGGCGCGTCGGCGAGCCACGTAATCGAGCCACGCCAGCCACACGCGATTTTGAGCGCGGTTGGCGAATCGCGCCATCAGGAGTTTACACTTGTCCCGTTGTCGCTGCACAATCCACCCAACATCCATGAGCACCAGTGGGGAGCAGACTAGTCATCGCATTACCCGACGCTCATCGACGCGAACTCTCCACGTGCGAAATGCCCATGCTTCCACTTTCTACAGTCGATACAAGCCACCGATATCAATGGAGGCTGCAGAGAGCAGAGACGACGTCGTTGTACGTTGGCAAAGATAGCCGCCGTCGCCTTAACAACGAACAACCGTTCGTCCTTCACGAATTGCTTCCACCGCTTCAAGATTTTCCTGAGATGCACCGTCTGGGCTTTGTGTATTTGAAACAACTGCCGTGTTGAGTTGTGGGTTTCCAGCGCGACCACAGTCAGCCTAGAAACCAGGCACGAATTCATGCATATTCCAATTGTCCACCACATACGCAGCATAGCTGACTTACCATACGACCACGATCGCCTTGCGCAGCCACTTGGCTAGTTCGACTTGCAGTTTCCAGTGACGGAAGCGCTTGGGCACGGTTTGAGCGGACCAGAGGCCTTTCGCTTTTGCCACCTTTGCTTGCTTCTGCACGACAATGGTGCGCCAGGAGCTAAACACGCCTCGCAACGTCTTATTGGACCACAGCTGCATCGCTTGGATGGTGGCCGATGTTTGCCATGCCTAGTGCCGCCGCGATTTAGCTGTGCTAGGGAATGGCAAGGTGATGGTACAAATTCACGCTCGGCCATCTCGGCTTGGTGTGTTTTCTTCCACGCGCGAAACGTGAGCACTAGACATCGTTTGGTCCAGAACAGCGTCGCTCGATTCATCCGTCGACGTATGCGATGCTTCCGATACCACCGCTGAATGTACCGCACGGCTCGAAGCTTGTACTGCATCAAGAGCACCGCCCGCCGACGATCTATCCACGACGAGGACGCCATAGATTGGGGTGATGAGCTCCAGCGTATGGTCATTAGATGCTGGCATACCTCGAAAGACCCGGTACCCTCGCTGGATGCGCAGCACACATCGCGTCAACTCGACCAACTGCGATTGAAACTTGAACTTGTTTTCGGTCGTGACAACGCCAGTCATGTAAAAGTGCTGAATCATCTTGGCCGCCGCGTCGTGCGTCCGAGCGAGTTGAACGTATCGGCGAAAAGTACGCAGCATCGTCGTGTGCTGCGTTGGGGCCACCTCGTACGATGTCGGCGAGTGGCGGGTCACCTGTAGCTTCAGGTTGGTTTTCGTCTTGGCCATCGCGTGGACATCGTCCTGATGGATTAAAGCGCAGTCGGTGACAGCGACGCGTGTCATGGATTTGCACGTTCGGAAAAGCCTGCGCAAGACTCGCCCCGACACGCGCCCCGTGCCTTGGACTTCGAGGCTCTCGAGTCGCCAGCACCGAGCGCTGAGCATCTGAACTCCCGCGTCGTCGATGAGCGGGGCCGCAAGCTTCAAGTGTACAAGGGATGGCGGGAAGAACGCGATCCCGTCAGACGTGGCGACGTCGCTTGCCAGGACGAGCGACCGGAGCTTCGAGAGTGCGCGCAGGGGGTACAGGGCGTTCGTGTCGATGCGATTGCAATGGCACAGTTGGAGCTCGGCCAAGCGCAGCCTCGATTGCCTCGCGAGGGATATCAGGCCTTGTGGTGGCAAGTTGGGGATGTGGCATAGGTGCAGCCGGGTTAGATGGGTGCACCGCTTGCAAATACGTTCCCAGTTGCAAGACGGAACATTCGGGTCGATGTCACTCAACACCAGCGACGTCACGTGGCGGCAGTGGTCCCCGATGGCCGCAATTGTCGCCGACGAAATACCAGGACACTGCAAGAATGCGATGGTCGCCCACGGATGTCTTCGGGTGGCTGCCAGCACCGGAACAACGGCGCTGCCATGACGAGTTAGAATCGGGAACGAGCGGTGTACGAGCCTGGCGAACAACTCACGCGTCGGTAATGAGAGGGCAGTTGGCTAGCCGAAGTTTTTGCAGGTGCGCGCAGCCTTGTAGCGCCCGAAATCCCTTGTCGTTGATGCGGCTGCACCCCGTGAGGTTGAGAGATCTCAAAACCGGACAACCAGCCGCTATCCTATCGAGAACAATTCTCCAGGTTCGACGAGATGTCGGGTGAACAAGGGGATAGCACTCGTTACCACGACAGAGCTAGCCCCGTGAGCCCGTCGCACCCTGTGAGATCGAGCTTATCGATAGTATATGCCACGGCTACAGCTTGCGTAAACGTTTGCGGTGGATGCACCAGTGCTTCAAACTAAAAACAAGACAACGTGCGCAGCTCAACCAAACCGACTTTGAGAACGGTAGACAGTACCGCTGCGTCCGTGAGTTGGCGCGCATTCCGTAGGCGCAGGACGCGAAGGACGATTGGTTTCGCCAGTGCCAACGAAGCCACCACGTTGTCGGTGGTCTGGTATGGAACGCAAGTGTGAAATCAAGCGTCGCCATCTCAATGACATGGTGCCACCGACCTTGGCCAAGTCGGACACATTGAGCGATTGTAGAGTTCGCCCACACGTCTACATGGCGCCGTGCAGGAAGAAAAGAGGGATGGACGATCGAGGCTACCGATGCAAGTTGGGTCAGGGCTCGCTCAGTAAGATATGGACACCCCGCCACGGACACGGACACAAGGCGCGGGGTCTTTTTCAGGACGCACGCGAGGCCTGCATCCGTGATGTCCTGGCAGTGGCTGAAGTCTAGTGTCTTTAAATTCGGAAACGCCGACGACATCACGCGGAGCAAGTCTGTCCATGGCGACGATAAGCGCGCAAGAGAACGCGACGACGCAAGGACAAACCATCCGTCACGTCATGGCTCTTGGCAAGATGGAGATGCTCGAGGCAAAGGCAGAGGTGGCCGATTGTTTTGTAGGCAGCAGTCTACACATCGCTCCGTAAGGCGTTGTGGAACGGTTGGGTTGGAGCGTACTGGAAGGCCCGCCACTTCGTCGAGGACGAGTGTGGTCAGTCTAGG
The DNA here is from genome assembly GCF_000520115.1 of Aphanomyces invadans. Taxonomy (NCBI): domain Eukaryota; phylum Oomycota; class Saprolegniomycetes; order Saprolegniales; family Verrucalvaceae; genus Aphanomyces; species Aphanomyces invadans. The sequence goes on from NW_008580151.1 coordinate 2,161,998, forward strand.
GCACTTGGTGAAGCACGCGTGAACCACTACATAGATAGCACGCGTTTGTGGCTTCATGGGCTGTGGAAACTCGAGACGGAGGTACCATCGACAGCAATGTCGCCCTGCAATCCCGACAAGTTGAGTGACGTGCACGATTTTGTCAAGTGTTTTGTTAGCTGCGCCAAGACGACGTTGCCATCCATCGCAGTCCACGCTGAAAGATCGATCCATGCGCGGGGGGTTGTGCTGAAAGGCTCGTAGAATACGTATGGGGCAATGTCGTCTGCAAAACAGATGAGCGCTAGCTAGCCAAGGTGGGCGAACTCACCGTCGAGGGCTGCCTCACGATCGTAGCGCTGGGCCACTTGGCTAGACGGGTGAGGTTGCTGAACCATGGCGTCGGACGATACTGGTCGTCTCGCAGTCGTCACAGCCTCTCGTGCTGTCTTCTCTGTGGCGCTTCGTACTCGATACGGGTGGCGGCTTCTATTGCAGACCGTGATACATGGGGACGACAGCGATGGATGCCAGTGTACTACTTTTGTATGTCAGAGAGCAAGTTGGCGATTTCCTGCTTTTGGGTAGCAATTCTACATCGATCGATGGGACGGTTGGCGGCACGGAGAGTGAGCTGCATTACCTGTCGCCCGTGTCCACGTTGGGCAAGTTTGGCACCAACGACACGCGCTTTCTTAGCGATGGCGCTGGTAGTTGGCGCTTGCGCTTGATTAAAGGGGACACGAGTTCTTCGTGTGTTTGGATGGCCATGCGGTGATTGTTGGCCAGATCGAGCTTGGGCCACTTCTGCCCACCTTTGTCTTGGGCTTCTTCGTGGTGTACCCACGTGTTGAACGCCACAGCACACTCGGCATCGCACGATGATGCTGGAGGGATATCAGACTGCGACGACATAACGTTTGCACTCCTCTCGCGACGCTGTTTTCGGCTCGCAGGCGATATCTGCGGCTTGGGCATCACGTCCTTCGTAAACTCAATCGATCGCTTCATTGGGAGGGCAGAGGCGGGCGTGCCGACGACGCGTTCAAGTAACTGTCAAAGATCCATTGACGGCGAAAGGTCGTGCGGCGAGTATTGCAAAATTTGGCAGGGCAACACTCCCACGGCCAGCGGCCTAGGGCCACCCCAATGCACGCAAGCGTTTGTGTGAAAGCATCCTTCGTGCTGCTTCAACTCTGCGCAGCCAGAATGCGTACACACCACAGCTTCACCTAGTCACACGTCGTTGAACGGTCTAGAGGACCTCAGGCTAATTCACGCTGCGTGCAGAGACTTTGTCCACAACTATCCGAGCGCTGGAAATCGAGGGGTTTGCCGCCACGGCCCCCAAATCTTCGTCCCTGTCGACGTGTCACCGACCGCTACAATCCCGTTCCCTCGACATCTCTCCTGCTGTTTTCAGGCCTTTTGGTCGAACGACTGTGGTTGTGCTGGGCAGACGTGTGCGCTTCTTTTGACGAATGCTATCCTGCAGTCTTGAATTGTCGTTGCCTACCCACAGTGCCTACCACATTTCTCTTTGGAGCACTCTCCATGTTGGCCTGTGGGCAGCACTGCGCACACGACTTGTCTGGTGTGCCAGTCGGAGCCACTAAATTAGGCGTCGTTGAAAAATACTGTTAAAATAGGGATATTTATCCGGATATCCCGAAAGCACCGTTGACGATTCGCACAATACAACGACGATCGATGGGAGGTAAGCGAAAGGTCGTTGAGACATCTCCTGTTGCCGCCGCCCCTCGTGCGACGAAGCGATCGACGCGCAGCTCGACTGTTGCTGCAGTGAACTCAACTCCACCTGCTCCAACTCCCCATTCGCCGCCGGCAAAGAAGGCAGTGAAAGCGTTGAAACCGGTGCACGCAACTGCCCAGGCTCCACCGCCGTCGCTGGCCACGGGAGACGTCGATGCCAAGGCGTCTGAACTCTTGGCTGGATTGAGCGTATCGAATTTTACATTGGCCACAAATCATGCGGGGGACGTCATGGACGCTTCGTTGGTTCAGATCGACCTTGCCAAGAACACGGACAAATATTACGTTCTCCAACTCATCGCTGTCGGTCACGGCCAGACGTATTATGTGTTTACGCGCTGGGGACGCACTGGACAAGTTGGACAGCACAAGCTGGACGGACCCTTCTCGTACGACGACGCACAAGACAACTTTTGCAAGAAGTTTCTCGATAAAACAGGGTCGAACTGGGCGGACAAGGGTTCGTTTGAGTGCAAAAAGGGAAAATACGATCTGCTGGTCGTGGATTATATGGCAGCACAAGCGTCGACGGGAGCTGTCTGGGAATACTACATGGGTAACTTTGTCGACGGCAAGGCCACGGGATGGTACCCGTACACGGCCGAAGGTAAGCCGATATCGGACATCGTCCTTCTTCCGTCGACGATTGATTCGTTTACAACGTTGCGCCAGGCATGGCACAAACGGAAGCGCTGTGGCAAACATTCCAAGCCAACACAACGTATAGCAGCAGGATTGTGGAAAGCGGCATGTATTCGTATCAAGTCGATTTGGTCAACATGACTCAAACCAACATGTCAACCCACAAGTCCCGCTTCATTCGACGAGCGCATAACGGCATCGTTGTGGCCGCTGCCGCCGCTCCAAGCAGCGGTCCTCCATCGATTGCTTGTGGTTCGTCGGTTCCAGGCCATCCACCAGCGCTTCCTGTGATTCCCATCGCGGTGCCGGCGACCGTGATCAAGTCGTCGTTGTTTACACTACCAGGTGTTGTCCCACAGCCGACGCCATCGAAAGCCACGTCGTCCGTCCACCCGGCCACAAGTCCTGTTGCGAAGAAGGCACTGCCTCCTCCCGTCATGGCACCGCCTGCTGCAGTCCATCGCCCCCTGGACTCGATCTACGAGCAGCTCTACGGGTCCAACGCAGACGTCGTCGACGACTACGATGTGATGCTGAATGAAGTTGCGATCAAGGCCAGCTCCAGCCACAACAAATTTTACCGCATTCAACTTCTCGATTTGCGAAACGGGTCGTGGGACGTATTTACGCGATGGGGTCGCGTCGGCGAAGACGGCAACCATGCGTTGTTGGGGCCGTTTGCCGCGCTGGGCGATGCCGCGACTGCCTTTAGCAAAAAATTCACCGACAAGACAAAAAACAAATGGGACGACCGCGCCACGTTTGTCGCCAAGAAGAACCAGTACGAGATCGTCGAGCTCGATATGACGGCATCGTCGGCCGCGCATGCTCCGGTCGCCGTCGTGAACGACACGATTCCGTCGCGCTTGCCCAAGCAGACGCAGAAGCTCATTTGCATGATCTTCGATACGGACATGTTCCAGTCAGAGCTCAAACGGATGAACTTGGACCCGGCCCGCATGCCGCTCGGCACACTCAGTCTGCAGCAGATTCAAAAGGGCGTGGCGATCCTCGACGAGCTCCAGGCGAATTTGACCACCCCCAATGCCACCCTCCGCACAACGCTCTCGTCCAAGTTTTACACTCTCATTCCGCACGCGTTCTCGCGCAGCACGATTCCCCCCGTGCTGGCAACGCCCCAACAGCTCGAGGAAAAATACGACATGCTGTCGACATTGCACGATATTGTGGTTGCTCAGGACGTCGAGCGAGCGATCCACGTCCCGTCTGTGCAGCAAGCCAACAGCATCGACCTCAAGTACGCCGAGCTCCAGTGCCAGTTGGATTTGGTGTCGCCGTCCGACCCGGTGTACTCAGTTGTGACCAAGTACATCCAGCACTCGAGTAGTGGACTCTTGCTCCAACAACACGTCGCGCTTCAGGATATTTGGGCAGTGCGCCGCCACGCTGAGGATAAATCGTTTGCGTCGTTTGCCGCCGTGCCAAACCATCGTCTTCTCTGGCACGGCACGAACGTCGCAGTCGTGGCCGCGATTCTCAAATCGGGGCTTCGCATCATGCCGTCGGCTGGCGGCCGCGTCGGCAAAGGCATTTACTTGGCCGATATGCTGGCCAAGTCGAGGCAGTACGTGCATCCGACCCAGTTTGACGGCACCCAGACGGGATGCCTCTTCCTCGTGGAAACGGCTCTCGGCGACATCCATGAGATCACGCAAGACGACCCATCGCTGACCAAGCCACCCGCGCCGTTCGATTCCGTCCTGGCCAAGGGCACCACATATCCCGACCCAGCGCACGACCAGTTGGTCGACTTCGACGGCAACCACGTTCGTGTCCCAGTGGGGCCGACTGTAACATCGCACGCCTTGGCGACGTCCTTCACCCACAACGAATTCCTCGTGTACCAAGAACGCCAGCAGCGCCTTCGATTCATCGTCACATTCAAGATGTAATCGTCAAAACGCCGACGTGTAGTAGGCTGTGTTTTTGGCATCACAGGCAACAGAAGCTGTGGGTTCACTGGCTGCTGCCCGATGAACTGTCCGTGCTTCCGTCGGTACGAGTCATGGAATCCGTTGCAGAGACGAATGGACGAGGGAGCGTCGGGAGGCACACATAAACCGCACTGCGCTCCAGGCGCTGTGATAGCAACGCGATTTGTATGCGGGTACCTGTTTGTGCAATTCGCAACGCAATTGTGTTCCTCAGCTGGCCCACCACACAAGACACCCCGAACGGACAAATCGATCCAAAGACTTCACAGCTCAGCCAAGCAAGAAATTTCAGCCAGAGTAGGATGCACGGAGCTTGCATGCGCCCTTGCATGCATGCTGGGGCGTGTAGTCAAGCGGCGTTGCGCTGCATGCTGCCGTCCGGCTCGACGCGAATGCTTCGGGTGGCGAGTGTCGGCTCTGAAAGCTTGTGAAATGTACCATCACTCCTCCATGTCGTCTGCTACATACAACGTTCAAGATGTAATATTACCATGTCCGTTGACCAACACTCATGGGCCGGCATGGCAACGTTTTCGTGACATGGGGTCGATCGATCGACCCACACAACTCAACCTTCGCTTCCACACTCACACGCAAGCAAGATGACCGTCATGACCCGCAGCATGTCGTCGAAGACTCGCAGCTCAGCCAAGCCTCCGCGCCCCACGACATGTACCTGCGTGTGGTGCCGAACATGGAAGCCTCGCAAGGTGTACTACCGCACGCGACGCGCCGTCAAGAAGGAACGGTCGCAACCAACGCCCAAGGCCACCAAGTCGACGTTTTTGAAACGCAAGCCTCGAGGGACGACATCTGCCGCTGCCACGGCGCCGCCAACGCCCGCGACAGGACAAGTCGACTCGATTGCGGCAGCGCATCTTGCCCACCTGGATGCGCCACTGCGTGTCGCGACCTTGCCGGACGGACACGTCATGGACGCGTCGCTCGTCTTGGTCGACCTGGCTCAAAACATGGACAAGTACTACCTCATACAACTGATCCAAGCAAACGTCTCGTCGCTCGGTGGCGACTCGCACTACTACTGCTTTACGCGATGGGGTCGCACTGGCACAGCCGGCCAACATCAACTGGATGGTCCTCACGTAACGTTGGCCCATGCCCAAGCAGTGTTTGAGTCAAAGTTCCATGAGAAAACGGGGCAAGCCTGGCACACCCGAGCGTCGTTTGCCCAGATCGACGGCAAGTACGACCTTCTCCGCGTCGACTACGAAGCCAAAGCGAACGGACAGTGGGAATACTACATGGACGACTTTGTCGACGGCAAGGCCACGGGGTGGTACCCGTACACGGCAGGCGGCACCACGCAGATGGAATTCCTGTGGCAAACCCACCAAGCGAACGCGACGTACAACAGCCGCATCGTCCAGTCCGGACATTACTCGTACAGGATCGACTTGACCGCGATGACGCAGACGAACATTTCGACCGAGAAACTGCGCCGCATTCGACGACGACGGTAGACGTAAGCTTAACGAATCGAATTTGCACCGAGCAGAGTCGATCCGACACGGCGCGGCACTCGGAGCGCTTGTGTGGAATGCGGTGACGTGCTCTACGAGCACACGTCCTGGCACGAACCGTAGAAGTCGACAGCACATTTTATCGACGCCGCCGCCTTCCACATGAACCTTTGAAATGCCCAACCTCAGACGAAGAGCCTTTGCAATGGACTCCGTCGAAAAAGCAAAGCGCGATTAGTTGCATGCTGCAGGCATGCCGCGCCATCTCGGCGGCGATGTTGCGTCGTTGTACGATGGCCGCATTGTCCTCCACAACGGGGGGTCTCGTCCACCCTCAACCGACTCAAGTTGAACAGAGCAGTCGCCCAAGCACACCGGCGAACGCAGACCACCCCAGTTTGTGTCGATTCCCACGATAGAGTAATTGACGAGGAAATATGTCGGTCGTGACAGTTCGATGGAGAAGGCCGTCCAATGCGGGAGGCTATGCTGATGGTGGCGTTCAATGCATATCCTTCACATCCACGAAGACGGAATTGTCCGAGCAGCAGAATTATCTACTACTCCTCTTCGTCTCAATCCATGGCGGCGTCGTCGAGCTGGTCCATCACGCCATCGACGACAATCTCCAACACGTCCGTTGGCCGCGCAACGTTGTCGATCGTGGTCTCTGGTTCCGCCGCCGCAGCGTCCCCGCCACTCGTTTCAAGCGTGCATGCTGCATGTTCGTCGTGAACGATGGGCACGCCGTCCGCCCTCGTGTCCGTCGCACGGTCAAACGACGGTTCATGCGAAATGAGCGATCGAAAGCTTTGCCGATAGCTTTCGAGCGTATGGCTTGACAGCTTGGTTCGCATGGCGAGCACAAACACGCGGTCCACAATCGTGGGTTGCACCACGAGCCCCCGGAACGACCGACGACCGTCCACGTTGTTGGACTCGACGCCGGACGACAGGAGCACGACTTCCGTCCCGACATGTTTGTAGATTCCGACGCCGTTCCGGGAGACACTGGTGTAGTCGCGCTTGGGCATTTGCGTTACAACGTCGCCGTCGTTGACGACGCGAAACCCCGACACGATGGCGTTGAAGAGCAAGCGAAATGCGTGGTTGCCGACGCGCGGGCTGCCAAAGTTGTACATGGTCACGGCCACGTTGGGCTGCGCGAGGGCGAGGTCCACGGCACACAGCGTCGCCAGCGCGCCGCCGAGGCTGTGGCCCGTACAATAGATCTGAAGAGGCGCGAGCGGTGGCCGAGGCAACTGCCGCACGGCGTCGTGGATGGCCGCTTGCAGCGTCTTGTACGCTTGCCAAAATCCCAAGTGCACGTACACGTCGCTGCGGTGGTACCGCCGGTGGAGCGCTTTTCGCGGCGCTGTGAACTCGACCCCTGGAAACAGGACTTGGCGTGATTTGACGTCGGTGAGCCCGTTCTTGAGGCTGCCAGTGCCTCGAAAGCTCACGATGTACCGGTCGAATGCTGTGTCGTGCAGGAGGAGGGCGTTCGTGTCGGTCGCAGCGCCGTGGAAGGTCCGGATGACATGGATGTTGTACGCGTTGGGGTGGATAATGTCGAGCCCGATGCGTCCAAATGAGGATGGCGACGGCGGCGGACATGGCGATGCCGCTGCCGTCGACGAACGACCATCCTCCGCGCTTTGGTCGGCGGCCAGAGTGTCAAAATAGCTCGTGACACTGCAGTTGAGCATGACGACGGCTGTCGTAAGGTTGAACGTTCGCATCGTCAGGCGAATGGACGCTCGTTTCCTGTCGTCGCCATCATCATCGCCGTCATCGTTATCGTCATCGTTCAATGCAAACGACTTGCGCTCGGGAGATGTCTGGAGCAGCTGGTCGTGTTGGAGCGGAAGGTAGCACTGGAGCACCATCCAGGCGAACGCCTGCAGCCGAACGAGGGCGGCGAGCCACGCGAGGCTTTTCGACGTCGGTGTCGATAAAGACCACGCCGCCCGCTTGAGCAGTGTGATCAGCGACCCAATGGCTTCCGGCACGACCAGAAACGACAGCACGCCGTACGTGACGTAGCGAAATTTCGCGGTTTTGTACGGGAACGTGCGGATCTCCCGGCCCCGTCGCGCCCAGTACCAGAGCACGATGAGCCCCTGCGTAGCGAATTCGAGGACGGTGATCACAAGGACAAGGACATCTGCCACGTCGGGGGGAAGTTTCAGCTCGTAGTTGATGCCTTGCAAGATCGTCAGCGCCGCGACCGTCGCTGCCTTGATCGTGTAAAACCGAACGTGGCCGCGGTCCGCCAAGCTCTCGGTCGTTCGGTCCATGCCGTCGGCAAAGCACAAGACAAAAAACCGCGTCGAATTCTTCCCGACAAGGTACAGCCAGAAACTGACCTGGAGGAGCGCGGCCGGCATTGCCGTCCCCGCCATTGTATACACAAACTGGGCAATCGAAAACGGAATTTGAATTTGCAGCATCAGCGCCATCAACATGCCGACGATCCACCGCCACTGCGGAAGCGACACCGTCGGCTGCGAGTGGCGAAACAGCCGCACTCGATGCCAAAAGTACGCGACCGACATCACGTCGATCGCCATGACCGTGCACGAGCAGTAGAGCGTCACAAACGGCGACACAAAGCGCTGGCGCCACGCAATGGTCATGGTGTCGAATGGCCGCAGCTGCAGCGTCGGGTCCAGCTCGAACGACACGTCGACGGCAGAAAAGAGGTTGATGTCCACACCAAAGAGCTGGGCGTAGTTGACGTCGACCGCGGCGCTTTCCACCGTGATCAACGATGCGTCCTGGGCTGTTGTGGACCAATTCGCCAAGAAACACGTTTGCCTTGGCCCGCCCTCGACGGGCTCGACGGTCAGGACCGCCGTGGCGAGCGGAGGGCGACGGGGCGTCGGCGCCCCCAGAGGGAAAACAAACACCAGCGACGAGGCGGACGTCGACACAACGAGGGACATGGACGAGCAAAACGGAGACACGCGCGTGTGGACTTGCCAACCTGTGCATTCGCTTCCCCGACATGAGACTGCTGGGGTCACGACCACGATAGACGACGTGTCGAGCGCGATGATGGGCAAGAACGCAAACGCGAACAAGTAGTACACCACCAAGAGCTGCACGACCTTTGGTTTCGACATGACTTCGAGCTGCGCGATGGGCCGCGCCATGGACAAATGCAGCTCGGGCTTCCACTGACACCCTGGATGGATCACCTTACGATGGATTGGTACCTTCGCAGCGGGCGACGTTGCCCATCTCGGCCGCATGAAAACCGCCGATACAGCATGCATGTGACGTACGCGAAAGGTTGGAAGCACACCGTGCCGCTGCAGAGGCGATGATGATGGACTCGGGCAGTCGTCCCCAGCCGGCGGCGCCTGTGCGGCAACTGGTGCCTCCATCGTGGCGGTGAAATCAAATTCGATTCCCAACTCGTCACGTCGTCTGTGTGGCGATGGAAGTATTGGGAGACTGTTGTGCATGTAACTGCGCCGTGACGGACAGAAATAGATGGTTGGCTCGGCAACACTGGCCTCGGCAGCGAACCCTTCGGTGGAAGATGGTCGGAAGCTCTGCCAACGTTGCCATGTTGAGCTCCCAGATGGCCATCGACGTCTCGATAACGGATGGACAATCGACCGAACATGAAGCGGTGCAACTGGCCATGCCACACCGGCTAACGTAGCCCCTGCAGCTCAACCCTGGTCAGCGCCACGGTAGTGGTGCCGACAAGAATGATGTGATGTGGTCATTGTGTTGTGATCGCATTCAAGTGCGGCGAGCGATCCAGCCGACGACGACCATCTATCCTCACCACACGCAAGGGATGAAAGGTCAGAGGGCACAGGGTATATCTGAAAATGACGCTACCTCTCGCGCTTGGCGCTCTCAACGCCATCGCTGACTACTCATGCGCCACCATGAGCGACGACTGCCATGTCATGCAGGCGATGCGAATATTTTAATTCCAGTGTCGGCTTCTCCTCAAGTTATACTGGATAACGTATACATGTCGGCACAAATTTATTTTATGAAACGCGATGGCCATACCGCATTGTGCATTATTTGGTCGTGGCATGTTGGGGTCGCTAAAGCATCGCGTGCTGGAAGGAGGGAAGCAACTGAAGAGCACGCTAGAAGAGCACAGCGCCGAGATGAACAAGCAGCGTCTCCAGATGAATATCAACATGAACAGCGCGTCGGAGCGGTTGACGGCGGTGGCGGCGGCGGCAACAAGTGTGGTATCCACGGTTACCAAGTCGACAACGTTGGGCGCATCGGCGCCGTCAGCGTCTGTTGTCGGGACAAAGGAGCCAGACGAGGTTGCAGGAGGGCCGTTCTTTGCGTCCTTTGTACATCGCCAGCAACAGGTACTTGTGGAGCATCAAGCACTCCTCCAGAGGTACGATGCGATGTAATGGCATGAGCGGTCGACTTGTCACGTGACCACGTCAGCGGGGAGCATCTCTCGGACGTGTTTTCGAAGACGCGGCGGCGGGTGACAGCCGAAGCACAGAGCGCGATGTTCCTCCAACACAACTTTCAAAACATCGCGCACATCAAGGACGGCATCCGATCCATTCGGTACGCTCCCCCCTCTCTCAACCTTTTCAGGCAAATGCCCACCCAGCCGACGGCAGGAACTCGATAGTGTCGTTGGTGGGCCTCATGGAAGAAGTCGAACAGTTGCTCATGTACGTCGCCGCAATGCGGACGAGACCTCCATCTTCAACAAACGCCCTTGCCCACCTCCACCGTCTCCATCGCCATGGTGGCACTTGCCCGTAGGTCCAAGACAGAGGAAGAATTGGTGTACGAGAACGCGGCGTTTGCTCTGCAACAGGTAGGCTGGACCATGGCGTCGTGGTCCATGCGCATCGTGCCCGCACCGTGAATCGATCGGTAGCAAGCGGAATTGGAGCAATTTGAATGCAGTACGTTGGCCGAGAAGCAGCAGCGACTTCTTCGGCGGCACCACGAACGGTACGATCGTTGGAGCGGTCTGTGGCAACATGGTTTTCACGGTTGGCGGCGGCGTAGACAGCGCGCGCTTGGCGACGCGTTCGCCAAGGACCTGCACACGTATCAAACGATCCTATCGTACCAAGGCTATCTTCCTGCACTGAGTACGACAGCTATCTTGCTTGAACGAGGTTTCGTGATGGGGATTTGTGACGGGTAGCCGATCCGCACGCGCCGGTCGAGTCGCTCGAGTCGATTGAGATGGCGATTCAGCCTGACGAAGACCTTGACACGTTTTATAAAGATGTGGTCGATCCAGACGATGGGCCGTCGTGGAGCGGGGGCTGCGGCTCAGGCGATGGTGCGCGCGATGACGTTGACGCGGTGGACGTTGCGGTGGCGCCTCGTCACCACGTCGATGGGCACGTGTGGGTCGATCCAACTGGCGACGACGATGAAACGAAAAGCGACATGGCGTCGACGGTGGCCGAATTGCCGTCCGAAGTCCCGACGTTAGATGGCTACGCTAGCGACACGAACGAACAAGACGATTGATTCTATGGAGGCTTCAACCCCGTCGATTGTGCACGTTGTAGCTTTGTAAGGTTCGGCAAGCGACTGTGGCTTGGTTGGACGGCCTCGAGTCGCATTCTTCTGGCTCTGGGACACACATGGGCGAGGGTGGCACTGCTCAGTAGGTTGAGAGGGGTGTGCGGACTAGCTGCTGCGGGCCGCCGACCCGATAACTTTGCACGATCCGAACGGCTAGCTCACGAGGGATGACCGACGCAAGAAATTTGGCGCCGTAGGAGGGCCGCCCGTCGTTTCGGACGAAACCATCGACGCGACGCTTGGAAACAATTCGATCTTGACGCTTGCGTCCAAGCGACTGGAATTGATCGATTCGAATGGAGAGCAAAGGAACCCGCGCGGTCGTGGACGAGTCGGCATTGAGTAAATCCGCGGCCCACTTGAAAGCCGCCAAGAGCGTCGACCGCCCCGACTCGTTGTCGTACGATCGAGACGTCGCCCAGCAGTATGGTACGATCGGTCTCTGGTCGTGACGGTGGCGGAACGAACTAAGGCGACCTTTCGAGTGCTAAAGGGACGCGACAACTCATCGTGGCTTTCGTAGCGGCACTGTACGTCAAGCATGATGGAAACCTCCGCGATCTGTTCGAGGTATGCATGCCCACGGTGACGATCGCTGCCAACGCCCCGCATGCGTCATGTAGGAGCTGGACGAGAGCCCACGCAAGGCGCTGAAGCACCCCCCAGACGACGCACACGACTTTGGCATCAAGTACGCGCAAGGGTATTACACGTTCGCCGAGGAAAAGTGAGGGTGGAGGAATGGTCGAGCGCCGACGATGTCGAGAGAGACTTGTTGCTTTAGGGGGATTGGGTCGCGTATTGAATGGAGGCGAGTGTGCGTGACAGAGTCGCGACGACGCCTTTGGACCATTTCACATGGACGACGTGCTCCATCACTCTTAGCTGTCGAGTGTTGCCAAGGGTGAGGGCGTTGGGTGCGCCCATGCTTGCGGCGAGACCAGCGCAGGCACGTTTGTCATATTACACAGACGGCGGCCACCGATCCATGCATCGGCAAACGCACACACGATTCTGGTGCCTGGACATTGTTACTTTTTCTTTTTCCCTTTCTTGCCGCCCTTCTTCTTCTTCCCGTCGGCCTTTTCGCCGCGGTTGAGCTTCTGAAAGACGTCAGGGGGAAGCGACGCGTCGACTTCGAACACCGTGACACGGGACCCTTCCGCCTATACGCGCAGGCGACGATCGGCCCAAGAACTGTCGCGCTGGACAGACAGCGTACCGACGATAGTGCTGGAAGCAAGATGTCTGCGCCTTCCGCGTCGATGAAGTTGAATGCAAACTTGATGGTTGTGAGCGTTTTGCATCGCAGAATCGCATCCCGAAACGTGGTGAGCGCGTCGACGTCCTGGTGGCACGAGCAATCGCTTGACCAGTCCATGCGAACACCACCATCGTACCTTTCGAATCCCGTTGTCAGACACGTTGAGCTTCACCAACGACTGCGATCGCTTGAGTCCTTTGGAGATGTTGAGGAGCCCGGCATCGCCGAGCATGTTGCCCTGTAGACTGAGCGTCTCAAGCGCGCTTTTTGCCATGCACAAAAGCTGGGCCAGCACCACGCCGCCGTCGCTCGATACATTGCAAAAGTCCAAGTGCAGTTGCTAGAGCAGCCACAACCCCGACGTGAGTCCCCCCCGCCGTCGAAGTTGTCGCTCCACAGACGTACCTTGATCGTGTGATTTGCAAACAATCCTTGGCATAACGCGTAAACGCCGTCGTTGCCAATCTTGTTGTTGCAGTTCAGTTTTAAAGTTTGCAAAGGCGACTTCCTCTCGGGCTTGAGCGCGTCGGCCAGCATCGCGCAGCTAGAAATCTCCATGACGAGAGTCCCCACGACCGCCGGGACGCACCCCTCTGGCCCAATGTCGCAGTCCATGAGCTCCACGTACAGCACGTTCACGAGGGCACTCCCCTCGCTCAGCAGCGTCGACTGGTCCATTCGCAAGTCAGCTTGCTCCCATGCAACGACGCATTGCGGCTACGTACAATGGCCGACGCGCCTTCGTCGCCAATCGCGTTATTCCACACACGGACGTTTGCGAGATGCTGGTACGGCCCTGTGTTGTTGTGTGGCACCGTCCCCAGGAAAGCACACGTCATGGCTCGTATGCCCCCGTTGCCGAGGTTGCCAAACTCTTCGTCGACAACTACCTACTCGAAACGAAATGAGGCGACGAAGGGCACTCGTCGCAATGTGCCTGCGCCAACTTCTCATCCGCCTCCTCCCCCTTGCCTTTGATCATTTCGGTCACATGCGCATTGACAGGAACACCGATGGCCCTGGAGGCCAAGCGTCATTGCCAACATCCACGACTGTTGGATCATATGCGGCAGGAGTCCCGTACCTGCACATCTTGGTGTAGCTGGCGACCACCATCGCCCGGGTGACGCCGTTGTCTTCTGGCTCTGGCTCCTTTTTCTTGGCTTTCGGTCCCATCTCCTGAACAGGCAATTCCACGACACGAGCCACACGAGAGTGCGCCGCACGTGTGTTATATTTAGCCCCTCGAGCAGTGGCATCCTTTTCGATGTCAATGTCCTGTCCATGCATGCGTCGCAGACAGCGCGATGGAGCTCCTTCTTAGCTGACCACGTACGGCAAGCATGACGCAAAGATAACCATCGATTCCCACAGGATCGAGCACACGCCCGACGTCGTGATTCTTTCATTCCTTACAGCGACTTCATGTTAAGCTCAAGGGTAAAGTGGGCGACGAGGAGGGCCCCAAGGCTAAGGATCCCCCCGACCAACACTGGCAAAGCGTGCCCCATGTCCGTTTGCACGAGCAACGTGGCGAGCACAAAGTTGAGCAACTGGCCGGCGCAGTTTGCTGAGTTGAATGCGCCTGCAAACAGCCCGAGCTGGTTGTCCGGGCCATGGCCGACAACGTGGATGATGACAGGGATCTGCATGGCAAACACAGTGTTCTGGGTAATGGCACACAGCACGACAATCGTCACGTTGACTTCGACCACTTTGCACATGGCCATCGCAATCAAAAGCGCTTGGGGCAAAATCGACCATGTAAAGACTCGCTTGGCACCACACGTTCGAACGAGCCACGGCAAAATGGCCAGGTAAACGAGCCCGACGCCGTTAAAGATCGTGTCCGTGATGCCACCCGCCAACTGCACTCCCTCGTTGTAGGCTTCTTGGGGGCCCGTACACGCCTACATGTATGTGGTCAGCATTTCCTTCGGAATGGGAAGAGTCTGTACCTTGCCACACACGTTGGCCCCTTCGGCGAGACCCCCCTTGACGAACAGCCCAAAGAATTGTCCCTTGGCGCCATTGTACGCCGTGTACCCGTACTGAATGAGGAAAAAGCACACGCAGAACGACACAAGGACACGGGGGAGTTCGCAGAGGCCCGTGTACACGGCGGCAAAAGCTTGCTGCAGCTGTGTGCATCGAGGAATCGCATTCGGCGGAAGGGGCATTGGCTCTTCCTTGGCCCAAATGCAGACGGGAATTGCCGTCAAGAGCATGACCCCCACAAGCATAAACATAAAGGCGTGAATCGACTCGTGCGCGGGGCCAAAAAACAAAATGTACCCCGACACGCAAAACGACCCAGCGATCGAAAATCCTTGGCCGATCGAGGCTGCAGTGACTTGGCGGTCCCCGGCAAAGTCGGCCAGAATCAAACTCACGGGGACTTGCGTCATGTTGACGCTAATGTCCATCCAAATGTAACACAACACCGTCCACACCGCGGTCCAGGGCTGCCGCGTCCCGCCTGGGACGTCGCCCATGGCTTCACCGATTTCCCTCGCATACGACATCACGAGCCAGCAAACCGACGACGCAACAGCTCCAAACAAAAGGAATGGACGGCGACGCCCGTACGGACTCGTGCAGGCATCGCTCAGCACGCCAATGGTTGGAGCGACCAAGAGGCCCGTGAGGGGCCCAACGATTTGGACGAGCTGCACAGCCCACGACGGCAAGAGCGTTTCCAACAGGGGTCCGAACGCAGCCCACTGCGCTGCCCATGACATGTTCATCGCCATCTTCGGGGCCGCGAGAAAAACCATGAACGGAATCGAACAGGCCGGTGGCGGCGGGTGGTAATACGCAGCGTCAGCGCCAAACGGGGCATCCCCCGCGAGAAGCGACTTGGGTGTAACGATCGTGTTGGCATAGCCCCCAGGGGACAAACAGGCTGCGCCTCGACTGATGGCCGGCACAACGTGGGGCGTCAGCGGCGGGGCCGTCGCGGGACGAGTCGGGGCGATCACCATTTTTGTCCAGTTCTAACTCTTCCGACGAACGCAAATGCTGAATTGATGGTGCTGAGACCTCGACGCACAGTTGGAGGTTGCCCGGTGCACCCGTTGGACAGAACGTCATCGTTGCAACCAGAATCCGAGACAGGCATCGAAATTGTGTGATGTCGAGAGCTGCTGTCACCGCAAGAAGGCCGCGGGTGTGCCCGTCTTACGAATGCGTTGTGGAGGATGGGAGTTTTCGTGCATACACCTATAGTCAGTTCCATATACATTTTGAAAACTTTGACACCTTACCTGGGTTGACCCGAAAGGACGACAGCACATCTGTACGCAAAGCCATTCCAGCAGCGTCGCTGCTGGACAACGGGAAAGCTATCGCTATCCTTTGCGAAGTACTTAGGCCCCTTGCTGAGGCGGTCGTGATGGTTTTCACTGATTCGTTTTGCCATGACTCTTTGATCTCGAGGTGAAATGATGCATATTTTTCAATAGGCCCGCGAAAGGGAAGTCATTCCAACAGCACGCGGACGGCAGGTTTTCCCACTCATTCATGTTACTCATCGTACTCTTGCATGACGAGGGCGTGGGCGTCTGGAATGCGCAGCGATGGCTTGGTCACCACGGGCTTGTCTTGGAGTTGCTGGATAGCGAAATCGTCGTCCGAGTCGATGTCCGCCGCGACGCGCTTGGCTTTATCTGCCTTTTCCTTTGCCTGGACATTGACAGGAGCGACTCCCACGAGCCCCCCCGGCACCTTGGACGCTTTCAGTGCCTTTTCCCACGGCACCATGGCATGCTTATACAGGTCGAGCGTCGTTTGGGCATCGATGACCGAATCATGCTCGCCACCTTGAATCGTCCTGCCCAGCACCTCGAGCGCCAAATGCCGAAGTGCTTTCGGCAACAATTTCTGTTTACAAAAACATCGCCGAATGAGCTGGCCGACGATAGCTCCTTGCCAGCCTACCGTGCCGTTCACCCTCCGCCGCATGTACGGACGGTACTTGGTCGTGTCGCGCAGCATGGGCTTGGGATGCGTCAGCATTAACGCCTACCGGACAGTCGAGTTTGGTCAGCCTTGGTCCAACGGCAGCCACTGCATGCGAGGAACCTGCAAATCATTTCGCACGGCATGACCAACCAATATCTTGTCCTTAAGAATCGCGGCGACATCCACTTGGCACTACCTCCGCCACAAAAAGTATGAGATCACGCGGTCAGGGATGCGCAGGACGTATAGCGCGAGGACGCCGAGGACCTTGGCGTCCACGACGTACACGAGGTACAGCTGATGCATACCTTGGCAAATGGGATGGCTTTGCGCAGCGACTTGGACCGAATGCCACTGACGTGCGTTCGGAAGTCGGTGACCTTTTCCAGCGGCTTGACGTGCTCGTCGTACACGACGTTCCCATCAAAGTCGACAATGCTGCATCGCGCGAGGACGCTGCGGGTTCCGCCGACGCCGACGCCAACCATTTCACAATCCATGGCCACGATCGACGTGGTGTCGATCCAGTCGATCGTTTGCGACTTTTTCGGCTTCTTCTCGGGCTTCTTGGCCTTGACGTAGCGCAGGTCGTGCTTCTTGTCCGCCGCTGGCTGGGCCACCACGGGCTTCAACTTGGCCCAGTTGCTGCCTGCAGCAATCGGAAGCGGCTTCTTCGCGCCATTCGTCTTGGCCTTTTTCTTCTTGTGTCCGCCGTTGGCGCCGTCGGTCGGACGCTTGAGCGACGACGGCTGCGCGGCATTGTCCGACATGGTGCCTTGAATGCTGTGGCGCTTTGATTGGTGGCCCAGCAAGATAGCAAAGAGTCAAGAAGTACTTGGAGCTATTTTGACCCGATAATCAACGATTTCAAATGATACGACGTCCAAAGGTCGTCGTCCAATCGAAAGGAGCAGTTACAACATCTGAAACCGCTCGCACCTGGTGACGTTTCGCGCCAGCAGCGCCGCAAGCATGGAGTCAGCGATGCCAGCAGGAGTCAGTCGAGACGACTCGAACGAAACCGAGAATGCTGCACAATGGGGTCGACCCATGACGCTCGACGACTTTGCACCGCCCCATGGCACTCTAGGCAGACCACTCACGGCAGATGACTACGCGCCCCCGCATCAAGTTGCCGGGAGACCGTTGACACTGGACGACTTTGCGCCGCGTCACCTTCCGCCGATCTCCCCTCCGAAACCAGTGGTCGACACGCCCGTGGACGACTCGAGTTTCGCCGTCGACGAAACGGCGTCGCAACAGACCGACCCACACACGATGAATGTGGTTGATGAAGATGTTGTGTCCGACCTCCAAAGAGAGCTCGTGGTAACTCAGGAATTGCAGCTCGACCACGCAGTGTGGACGACTGAATCCATGTCATCCAACATGACCCTTCGCGTCGACTCGCTGCCCCCAGCGCACCGGCTGTCGTCGGTGAACCGCATGGTTACGATTGCGCGGCCGGACATGATTAAAAACGCAAAGAAGCTCGCGATGTCGCAACGGCTCGGCGCGGGCAAGCCATTCCTGCGCACAACGATGCAAGACATCTCGGAGCTGGGGACCGGCATCCACTTGTACTTCATGTTTACCAAGTACATGGGGGGATGTTTTTGCTTGATGTCGATCTTGGCGCTGCCGTCGCTCATCATGAATGCTAGCGGCCACGGCTTTGAGACGGACATGATCGATCCGCTTCGGTTCTCGACCCTCTGCATCGCCAACCTCGGAGTGAACTCGACCATGAACGCTACGACCGACTGGTGCCTCGACAACCCGTTCACGGACGACCCAAACTACGTCAGCTACATCACGACCGCGTTCGACATTTTGTTTTCGCTAGCGTTTGTGGGATTTATCATGTTTTTCAAGGTTCTGCGCGCTGCCTCCAATGGTCCTTGTGCTTTGCTCTTAGCGTGCTGGTAGGTAAAAATCCAAGCGGCCGTTGCGCAGCAAGCCGAGAACGTCACCCCAGCCAAGTATGCCGTGTTCGTCCGAGGTCTTCCACGCACAGCGACCGAAGCGGAGATCGTGGCGCACTTTAACGACTTGTACAATCCCGAGAACGAGTACATGGAGCTCCCATTGTACTTCGGATGCTGGGGCAAGCGCAAACCCGCGGCCGGCAGACGACACTTGACGACAGGGGGGCGGTTTTCCAAGCCTGTGGCATCCCTTGACCACGTAAATGGCAACGAGCTGTACATGGGCAAGTGGATCGCCGAAGTGAGCATCTCGAGGCCCTCAGGCGGACTGTTGAGAACGTTTCTCGCGATGGATTACTTGACGGCGAAAGCGGCCGAGCTGCACGACATTCTGGACACGTACAAGGGGAATAAGTCGACCGAGCTGGCCATTCCTAGGCACGACTTGAACGCAGGAGCAGTACTTCATGGCGGGGGGTTGTCTAGGATCGAGAAGAGGCTGAAGAAGGTTCAGGCCCAACTCGAAAAGAAGACGAATCGATTGAAGGTCCTCAAGGCCCAAGGTGGCGGTGCGTACCTGACGCAGTGCGACAGTGCTTTCGTTGTGTTCAACTGCGTCGAGTCCCAACGCCGGTCGGTGTCCGACTCATCGTCATGACTCGCCAGAGAATCGCGAATTGTAGCTGTGTCTGCGACTACCGCACCAGTACAAAATGGTACGCGCGGTATTTTCAGCCCAAGTCGCTTCGCTTCCACGGCATCCACCGATTGATTGTCGAGCCCGCACCAGAGCCATCCGACATCATCTGGGAGAACCTCGAGGTGTCTACCCGGCAACGACGCCTTCGGTACGTGTCCTCGGGTCGGACAGTGTCTCAACGGCTGCGACGTAGACGCGCGGTCACGAATTTGATTGCATTCTTGCTGCTGCTCCTGTCGTGCGCCATCATTTCCGTCGCGCAGAGGTAGGCCGCCCGGACGCGCAACTGCTGACGACCGCTCCATATTCCACCGGTGTAGCGCCCAGCAAACGTTCTCGAAGCAAGCGATTCCGAATTTTTGCGCTGAAGCCGTGCCGGCCGTGTTCCTTGGGTCGTACGACAACATCACAAAGTACCAGTGGACGTTGGCATGGGATATGTACCCCACGGACACAGTCTGCCCGGCCGAAGGGTTTTACATCGCGTATTCGAACAAGGTCCCCCGCACGACGCAGCCCGTCCCTGCAGGATCCAACTTTACTCAATGCATGGATCCGTGTGTGTCGCTCGACCCCGCGGTGGACCGGTCGTGCCACACGTTGCCGTGCTTCAAGCCGGACGAGGTAACCAAGCACCGGACTTGTGCCACGTACGCAGCGTCCGATATCTTGCAATGCTATTGCGAGCCCAAGCTGGCGACCGCAATCAAAATGTACGGCATTGTGGAAGGGCCGCGAAAACTCTACAACAACCAGATCCCATGCCAACAGTACTTGGCGAGCTACCTGCGCAAGAATGGCGCAATTGTCCTGGCGGCGGGCGTCGTCATCGTGGTCAATTTGTGCCTCCAGACCATCCTTCGAGCGTTTGGGGAATTCGAACGGCATACGAGCGAAAGCGAGCGTGCGTCTGCACTAGTGTTCAAGCTGTTTTTCGCCCAGTTGCTCAACACAGGTGTGCCGGACATGTTCCTATGGCCCTTGGCGGCGGTGGAGAGTCGTATCGTGGATCAAAATGCTTTCGTAGGGGTTATTGTGCTCCTCGTGAATGCCAGCTGGACCGACGTCCCTCTCCCATTGAGCCTCGACAAGATCTTCCACGGCGAATTCCCCGACTTTGTCCAGAAATGGTATGTCGCAGTCGGCGTCGGCATTGCCACGACCATGCTTGTCAACTCGGTCGCCCCCCAAGTCGCCCCGACCTTGAATGCGTTCGTGATCGCGCCTATGTCGCGGTGGTTGGGCCAGCGCGCCGCGATCACACAAAAGCAGCTGGATGAGCTGTACGCAGGCCCGCCATTTGACATATCCCTCCGGTGCGCCGCCTCCTCGTGGCTCTCGCTGCATCTTGGTGATTGCGGTGTAGGTACCCCCTGGTGCTCAACACCGTGTTCGTCACGATGATGTACTGCGGCGGCATACCCGTCCTGCTCCCAATCGCCGCTGCGTCCTGCTTGATTACGTATTGTTGCGACAAGCTCACGCTGATGCGGCTGTACTCGATTCGCACGGCATACGACGAGGTAAGGCCAGCGCCGCAAACGGAGCGCTTCAAACTGAGCGTAGGCGCTGGGGAAGCTGGCGTTTTCGATGCTGCCGTTTGCGCTGCTCCTCCATCTCGGGTTTTCAACGTGGATGTACGGAAACAACCAGTTTTTGCGCTCCAACTTGTTGGACGTGACGTGGGTCCTGACCAGCCTCGGGCTCAACCACGGCAACGCTGTCACGGACGTCAACGAAATTTACGAATCGTTTCGCGACATCGTGGCCAAGTACGACCCGCTCGGGCGCCACGGCCTCGCATCCAAGATCTTTCGCACGAACGTGTTTCCAATGTTTGCCATGTTTGTCATGGCGGCATGTTCAGTCTTTCTGTCTCAGTTCATTCGGGCTCTGCTGTGGCCTATCCTGGACAAGACAGTCGGGCTCGTCTTGCAGCTTGTGTCGCTTCTCGGGGCATCCGCTGTCGCGAGCCTTCGCAAGTTGTGCCTGCGCAAGCAATATGGCGCGTCGGACGATGGCAGCACGATCCCGCAGTACCCAGACTTCACCGGGTACTTTGAAAAGACGGTCCCGATCAAGGCCAAAATCGACCGAGAAAAAGGATTCGAGCGGGTGCCAGCGACGGGGGTGCTCATTCGAAAGTGGCTCGTCCACACGGCGACGCGAGACGCTGGCGACCGCATGCTCACATGGGAAGCGTTCACCGCTCCAGTCAAGACGTACAACATTGAAGCCAATCCCAAGTACAAGGTCAGTGGTGCATATCACGCTCGTGGCCATGCATCTGAGTGTCGTATGCTCGCTAGAACGCTGTCGTGGAAATGCAACAAGCTGCCAAACGGATGCACGTTGAGCTGGTCGAGAAATCCGCGACGGCCGTGCCACGACGGAATCCAGCGACCGTGTCGCCCATGTAGCGTTTGTTGCGTATCAAGATCAAACGAGAATTCTTCTACCGGGTCGACCTGCATGCGCACCTCCCACAGCGCCTGCCCAACGCGTAGAGCATCACAAGTGTATGCCCAATGCAGAACGAATTGCAATTTGACGCCATGGGATGGAGCGCCTTCCTTGTCACTTGCATGTCTCCATGCTTGGCCCGAGAGCGCACGCCATGCAATTGTGGTGCCCATCGCGGACAGCACCTCCGTGGCGGAGATTCCAATGCTCTCAAGGGGTTTTGCCCTCGAATGGGGCAGTGGCATACCAATCGTACGCTCTCAAGATTGGAACGATTCCAAGGATCCGATTCTCTTTCTCGACACCACTCATCGTTATGGCAAATCCCAGTGATGGTGGACCCAGCGTCCAGTCGGACCAGGAGAACCTTCAACTCCGTGCCACAATCTAGTCTACGACAGCAAGGGCCATGAATCCGTTCTCGCAACGTGCATTCGATCGCTCCTGGTCACACGATTTGTTTGTCTCAGCAGCGGCGCTCGCTCGTTGTGGCGGCGCAGCCCGAACGAGCACCGCGAAATTTTTGCACTTCAACATTGTGGATGTCGGTCGTCCACCAACACTCCGGAAATCCTAAACGAGGCGTCCGAATTTTCAAATTCGGCAAGTGCCGAATTGAATTTGTGACTGGCACAACGCATTTTCTGTGGTTTCGTCATGGACGCATTGAAGGACAAGGTGGCGGCGCTGGACGTGTCGGATGTCAAGCTGAATGGCGTGACCCCTGCCAGCAACGAGAAGTTTTACATCACGACGGCTATCCATTACACGAACGGACAACCGCACATGGGCCACGCGTACGAGAATGTGACGTCGGACGTGATTGCGCGGTACCACCGCACGTACGGCCGCGACGTGTTCTTCTTGACGGGCACGGACGAACACGGTCAAAAGATCGCGCAGACGGCGGAAACGCAGGGTATATCCCCCATTGAACTGTGCGACAAGTACTCTGGCATCTTCCAGCAGCTCGCGAAGGACCTCAACATGTCGAACGACCACTTTATCCGCACGACGAGCAAGCAGCACAAGGAGTTTGCGCAGCTCATTTTTGCCAAGGCCGAAGCGAACGGCGACATTTACAAGGGCACGTACGAGGGATGGTACAACGTCCGCGAAGAAACGTTTGTGACGGAAAACGAAGCGGCGCTGATCAACTACAAGGACCCGACGACAGGAACGCCGCTCAAGAAGATGCAAGAGTCGTCCTACTTTTTCCGCATGTCCAAGTACCAGGAACGGCTGATTGCCCACTACCACGCGCACCCCGAGTTCTTGCAGCCAGAGAACCACCGCCAGATCATCTTGAAGCGGCTGGAAGAGCCGCTCCTCGACCTGAGCGCGTCGCGTACAACCTTCAGTCACGGTGTGCCGCTCCCAAACGACCCCGCGCACGTCATGTACGTTTGGTTTGACGCGCTGTCCAACTACTTGAGCGGCATTGACTATCCGAACGGCGCGCTGGCCAAGTACTGGCCGGCCAGCGTCCACATCATCGGCAAGGACATCACGTGGTTCCATTGTGTCATTTGGCCGTGCATCCTCATGAGCGCGGGGTTTCCGCTGCCGACACGCGTGTTTGCCCACGGGTTTGTGAACGCCCGCGACGGCACCAAGATGAGCAAGTCGATCGGGAATGTCGTCGACCCGTACGACATGATCCAAAAGGTACGAAACTCGAAAGGTGGCTACCACCCATCACGATGCTGGAGTAGTACGGCGTCGATTCGTTCCGGTATTTCCTCGTCCGCGGCGCCAAGTACGGCTCGGACATGCCGTTTTCCGAAGACGAGTTTTTCAACATCCACAACGCTGAATTGAACGACACCCTCGGCAACCTCGTCCACCGTGGGTTAACTCTGAGCGTCAAGTACACCAACGGCCACGTCCCGGATGTGGCGGCGACGCCTTGCTTCGATGTGGCGGCGCTCAAGGCGGCGACGGAAGAGGTAATGGAGGACGCTGCGAGTGGTGACTGAGCGAGGGTTGGTATTGTGGATCAATCTCACGATCGGTGGCGTGATTCTTGGCGCGCGGCGCTCAACCATCCGATGTCTCGTAGGCATTCCAAGCGTATGCGCTGCAGGAAGCGGCATTCCGATTCATGGAAGTTGTGCGGGCCACGAACGGGTACTTGACGACGGCAGCCCCATGGCACATGACGGACGACCACGAGAAGAAAGTGGTTGTGCGCACGGTATGTGGTTTGCGCTGCGCACGAACGCTTGACGGCGGCATGGTAGATCTTGGAAGCGATCTACGTGTTTGCGCACTATATGGTGCCGTTCATGCCGGCCACGGCGGCGCGTGTGTTTGAGTTCTTGCACACGGCGCCGACGACGTTGCCGTTGCTCAGCAACGATTTCAACAACTTGACGCCTGGCACGCCGATCAAGGAAGTGACCAAGGACGACATTTTGTTTGAAAAGGTTGAGCTCGACCTGTGTGGCATTCCTGACTTGTGTGTGTTCTAGCTCAAGTCGGAGGCAGAGCTCGCCGCCCTCGCGTCCAAGCAGGCTGCCGCCGCCGCGCCGCCCGTCGTGAAGAAAGCCAAGGAGGACCTTCCTCTGTTTGCGTCGTGCGACATCCGCGTCGGCACGATCGTGAAGGCGTGGCATCACCCTGATAGCGACAAGCTCTTTTGCGAAGAAATCGACGTCGGGTTCGAGACGGGCCCTGTCCAGATTGCGTCGGGGCTGCGTCCGTTTTACTCGCTTGACGACATGACGGGGCGTCGATGCCTCGTCCTTCTCAACATCAAGGCGGCCAAACTCGCGGGCTTCAAGTCGAATGGTATGGTGCTGTGCGCGTCCAACGAAGCCCATGATGTCGTCGAATTCATCGAGCCGCCGGCGGGGGCCGCAAATGGCGAGCGCGTGTTTATCGCGACCGAGTCGGGCGACCCCGTGTCGGAAGGCCAGATGAAGAAGCAAAAGATCTGGGAAAAGTTGAGTGTGGACCTCCAGACCAACGACAAGCGTGAAGGCACGTACAAGGGCCACGTCATTCAAACGTCGGCGGGCCCGGTCGTTTCCAAGACGCTGACCAACGCCCGCATCGGATAGTCTCCCGCGAATGTGCTCGCTGTCGAGGGTTTTGCTTTTAAGATGTGTTCATTGCATGTATGGTGGCTGCTTGCGCAGTTGCAGTCGTGGCTGGAAACCGAACAGTTCTCAATTCGCTCAAGAGTGCACGCGAGTAGGTGTCGCCGCAGCATTCGATTCGCGTGAAGCGAAGGTAGTTTTGGTTGTAGGGGACCTCGATATGCTTGCCGTCGCGCTGCATCGTCGACGTGGCGGGGGTAGCGCTGCTGTTGGTATACACGATGGCTTCACACATGCACACCACAGCCTTGGCGCCGTCTTCCCGACTGGTGTGACGCTGTGGGATTCACTGGCAGTTCCTGGTCGGTTCAGCGCCCGCGGCTTGCGTGGAGGAGGTGGCTCGGTGGGGCAAGTCGTCCCCCAGACCCATCATGCGACGGGCGGCAATGGGGCAGGCAGCAAGCTTTTTTCGGTTCGTTTTCTCTCGCACGGCCACGTCCTCTCAATAAACCTCTAGAAATTCAATGATTGGATAGAAAAAATCCATGAAAATTCGAGACTTACCAATCAAATGTGAGCGTCGTCGTGGACAGCAAGACTGGTTAGCATGTACGCCGGAACAGACAAGTACGGCGGCGGTGTCGTCGGCGAAGACTTCAAGGATGCCGAGGCGGCCGCGCCCAACTTGGAAGACATTCTGGACACAGCGAGCGCCGAAGAAACGGTGGTCACGAGCGTCCCGTACTCGTACTTGGACGAGGACACAAACGAGGTCGTGGAAGGCACGAGCTCGGTCGTTTTGTCGTCGCGGTTGAATCCCGAATACGGTGGATTGATGTGGGTGGAGGAAGAAGACTCGGCCGAAACATACAAGAACGTTGTGTCCATGTCCCAGATGACGTCCATGCTGCGCGACTTGGATCGCAACGCCGCGTACGAGCACGGCATTCGGCGCGGCATCGAGCAGTTCATGGCCACGCACAACCGCCGTCCGATCGTACGCTCATTCCTGGTCACACGATCTGGGTCAATATGGTGATTTAGGTCTTGGACATTGGGACTGGCACTGGCCTGCTTGTAAGACCCCCCTTCCTCCCGTACCAACCTCAACCGATTCCAACTAATTCGTCGCTAGGCCATGTTGGCCGCGCGCCACGGCGCCGAGCACGTGTACGCCTGTGAGATGTTCGAGACCATGGCAGGCATTGCCCAAGACGTGATCGACGCCAACGGTTTTGCCGACACCATCACAGTCTTTCCGCTTCGGTCCACCGACTTGAGAGTCCCAACCCACCTGCCAGTTCGCGCCGACATGATGGTGTCGGAGCTATTCGACTCGCTACTTCTCGGTGAAGGTCTCCTCCCGACGCTGGCTCACGCGAGAGCCCATCTCTTGGCCCCCGACGCCATCGTCATTCCCCAGCACGCCACGGTGTACGCAAAACTCGTCGCATCGGACACGTTGTTCCGCATGAACAGCTTTGACCAGGTCCACGTGGATAAGTTTGCACTCGCTCGCTCGGCGGAAGCGTGGAAGTGCACCGGCGGCGGCCGCGTTGCACTGCCGCTGCACATCGAGAACGACTACGTCGAGAACCGCGTCGACTTGACCCCCGTTGTGCCAGTGCTCTCGTTTGACTTTGGCCAAAACGACTCGGCTGCGATCGCCACGTCGTCCAAGAAAAACGTGACAGGTGTGACTGCGCAAGCAAGCGGACGCATCGATGCGATTGTCATGTGGTGGAGCGTCGATTTCGGCGACGGCGTCGCGTACTCGACCGAAAGCGGCGCGCAGAACTGGCAAGATCACTGGGTGCCTGTGGTATTTCCACTGACAGCGCAGCAGCATGTGGCGAAAGGGGACGCCGTGGAACTCACAGCCCACTCGGACTCTCTCCGCGTGTGGTTTGATGTCTCGAACAAGACCGCCGAGTCCCCATCCAACAAACGGGCCAAGGTCGATGACGACGCAATGGTTCCTTCGTGCACGTGCGGGCTCCATTTGATTTGCAATGCCGAGCGCGTGAGCATGCTCACCAACATGGCGCGCACCGAAGCCTATGCCGACGCGCTGCGTGCGATCGTCGCCGGGCTCCACGCAGCACCAGACAACCAAAAGTCGTGTCTCGACGTCAGCGACGGATCGCTGGTTGCGCTGCTGGCGGCGGCTTTGCCCGACGTGGCCAACATCACAAGCATCGAGTCGAAGGAGGTGTCGGCCTTGATCTTCCAGCAGATTGCAACGCGGCACAACCTGGACGACCGGCTGACGATTCTCGGCTGCGGTGTCAAGGGCCTCCTCGTTGAACACTTGCACGGAGAAGCACCCGTGGATATCCTTGTCGGCGAGCCTTTCTACTATGCCATGCAGAACCTACCCACATGGCAAGCGCTCAACTTTTGGTACCGCCGCAGTGCTGTGTCTCGTACGTGCATCTCTCTGTCAGCTACAAGTCGTGGCTGGGTAAGACTGACGACGTCGTGTTGCGAATAGATCTGTTGTCGGCACGCGCCGTGGTGCTCCCGTATCGAGGATTCATCCGGGCCATGGGCGTGCGCTTTGACCACTTGCACGAGTGCTTTGGGACCGTCGAGCACGTCAGCGGGTTCGACCACGCCCCGTTTGACGCGCTGCAAGGAGGATATCTCGCCCGGGACTTTCCATTTCCCACGTACATGTACTCGTACACGGCGGGGACGCCCGTGTTTGACGTGATGCCGCTCAACTTTATGGAGCCCATCGCGCGATTCGACGCGTCGATTCGCGTACCCGTCACGTCGGCGGTGAATGCCGTGATTGTGTGGGTCGATTACCAACTCGACATGGCCGGCCACTACCATGTTTCGACCGGACCGAGTGTCGTACACGCCAAGCAAGCCGTCCGCTTTCTCCCTCGATCGAATGCGTCGACGCACGCGTCGTCGTCGTCGTTCCAGCAACGGGCGGTCGAAATGACGGCCGGCGTCGCCTTTGACGCGTCCGAAGGGGTCCTTTCGTACACTTTCGACGTAGAGCATGTCCGGTCGTAGATGGCGGCGGGCTGCATATGGGCTATCGCTGCCGGCATGCCACATTGAAACGAGATATCTGTCGGTCGTGCGCGACGCAGGACCATGCATGGCAACATCGCATTCTATTGTCGGTCGTAGATGGCGGCGGGCTGCATATGGGCTATCGCTGCCGGCATGCCACATTGAAAACCATGCATGGCAACATCGCATTCTATTGTCTCTCTGGTTTGGATGCGCACGTGGAGGAGCTCGTGCCAGGTTACTTTGGCGCGCGGACGTACTTGGCTCGAATCGTCGACACGACAAACGAGTACAAGTCGTCGACCAACGCGTCCGACCAGCACTCGTTTCGGGGACACACTACCGAGACAAACGCCTGAGGTCTCGGACGATCTCGTTCACGGGATCGACGACTGCGTACCATCGAGTCGGGCTTTCAGGTCGTCCGGCAAGGTGCGCTGAACATGGTGAATGGCATCCCACACCGACACCTTTTGTGGAAGCCGCGTCAGCACGTGATGGTGCGCCAAAACAAACGCCCCCAGCAGCACGGCATCTTCGTCGAGGCGATGGAAAGGTCGCTACGGCACGCGCGACGGTGACGATCGCAACAGACGGGAAGACAGACACATGCACTGACAACGACGCGGTCGTTGCCAGCGACACACAAGCGCAAACTTGCCCACCATGCCAAACACCATCGTCGACAGCCACTCCTTGTACCTGAACAAAGAACTCTTGGACCAACTCGCGCGAGTCGAGAATTTCCTGGTCTTCAGGCTCGGTGTCGAAGCCGAATCCTTTGGCCAGTGCCACGTTTTCCTGGACAGTGTGGCCTTCGATGATGGTCGCCCGGATGTGCTGCATGCACTTCCACAGCGCCGCGCGTTGAAAAGGCGGGCCGCGAACCGACGTACCCGGCGCCAAGCAGTCGATCGCGGGATATACCTACACTCGATTCGTCAGTGCATTGGTGTTTGTTTTTGCAGCCATTCAAAGTTGGGGCGTCAGGTTGTGCCACTGGACGGACGTCCCCAACGTCGATGGCGCGACGGGTGAAAGGACCTACTCGACGAAGCGTCAAGCTCGCATCCAACACGACGTGGTCATCGACGATCGAGATGAGGCCTTCTTGAAGCACTATCACGACGAGAGAGAGATGGGTACATATCGCCGAAGTAGATGGCGTGGCGAAGCAGGATGTTCTCTTTACCGCTGGCAGCATCTTCCTTCCCAGGCGTATCGGCCAGGACGAGGGATGTCAACGACGTGCCGCCTCGCTTCTCTGAAAACTGCGTCGATCGCTCCATGAGGTTGGTGTGGCCGCTGAAGCTCAGGCGGGCTGCTTTCGGCAGCTTGATCATGTGAATCAATTGCTCCACCGCCTACGACAGCACAGAGTTTGGTGCTTTCGGTACGTTTGGGACCCAACCATCGTGTGTGCGGACAAATCGTCGTAGACAACGATCGCGTTCTTGGTCACGCCTTCGTTCAGCCACGACTCGGCGATGCGGCACCCGGCAAACGGCGCCAAGTATTGCATGATCAATGGCTGGCGGTCGTCCGCTGCGACGATCGTGCAGTAAGGCAAAAGGTCGAGCTGGGTCAAGAGCTGCAGGATTTGCGTCACGCGGGCGGGCGCCTTGCCCACAGCGACATATACAATGCGAGGCATCGACGCGGTGTCCTGGAGGTGCTTGGCGCGAAGGACTTGTTGTGCGAGGATGTCAAGAGCCAGTCGCGTCTTGCCGCTGCCTCTGTTGCAGGAGAAACCATTGACGTCAGCCACCATGACACGGCAAATGAGGTGTGAAGCATGATGCACACTGACGGACAGCATGCAAGGACGCTCTATGTCATACCAATCCGTCCGTCGTTCTGTCTATGCTGCCAACGTACCGAGGTCCCAAGATGCCAAAACGGTGCCCATAGGCGAGAGGATGGAGGCAGTCGATGACTTGAATGCCGGTGGCCCATGGTTCTTTGAGCATGCCACGATCCAACATGGATGGAATCGTGCTGCGCATGCACGTAAGCCGAGGCGTAGATGGCGCAAGCGGCGGTGCATCATCCATGGACCGACCCAATGGATCCACCACACGGCCAAGGAGGTTGGCACCGACGGGAATCGTCAAGTCATTGTCGATGAGCTCGACTTCCATGCCAAGGGACAATCGACTGGCGTCGCCAACAAACGCAACGACAGCACGTTTCTTCTGGAGATGCAGCACGACACCTTGGCCAACCTACAGCACGAGGAACACATGAGCAGACGCCTCGACTGCAGCACGCACCACTTGGCGTGCTTCGTCAAACACGTGGACAGTCGAGTTGAGCGACGCGTCGCGGAGACCCGACACGGTTCCAACGCCTTGCGTCAGCGCTAGGAGGATGCCCGTTGGGGACAACTCGTCGTCGTCGCGAGTGATCGCTTCCTCGAGCTGGACTTCAACAGCCGACTTCTTGTGTACGTTGCTTCGTTTCACTGCTTCCACGGGCGCGTCGGCATAGCCATACGTAGACACGGCTCGAAACGCATATCCCACGCGCATGCTGCCTCCTCGACTGACGCTGCGACGCGCCAGCGCTGCCGCCGCCACCCTTGCGGGGAACTTGAGGCCATTCATGACTCGACAAGACGTATTTCTTGGCGTCCGTAACCGGAATCCGGATAAAGA
Organism: Aphanomyces invadans; assembly: GCF_000520115.1. NCBI lineage: Eukaryota > Oomycota > Saprolegniomycetes > Saprolegniales > Verrucalvaceae > Aphanomyces > Aphanomyces invadans. The sequence goes on from NW_008580151.1 coordinate 2,192,445, forward strand.
ACACACCCACCAAAAGTCTGCTGCCGCGGGATTCTGGTCGGCGACGGCTCGAGGCGGTCCTTGCTATACTAGGCGGATGCAGCATCTCGGGGACGGCTTCATTCACGAGAACTTTATGAATCGGCATGGTGTGCGATCAAGATTTCCATCAACGAGACGCCTTCCGCGCCAAGGTACACAAACATCGATGCATTTCATGTGGTGGCAATAGCGGGCCAACACATAAACCAGTCGCGAGCGCCGCCGTCACAAGGCGTGCGTGGCAACGTTTGCGACTGTAGCTACGGATGCACAACAACGCCTTGAAGCACTTAGTGGCGCGCGACCTTGGTGCCGACGTTGACTTGCCCGTTCTTCTTGTCCACCTTTTCCATGGTGGTGACGGTCGTTTGAGGGTTCTTTACAAATCGGAACGCCAACCGCGTGCCTTTCTTCGCCTCAAACTCGATCGTGTCCGAGATCGTGATGGGAAGGTCGCGCTTGCGCAGTTCCTTGTACCTACCATGCCCACATCAACCGTCATGACGCCATGTCCAGACGACGTGTAGGACGCACCGCTTCTTGAGCACGAGGACGATCTCGGTCTTCTGGTCAACTTCGTACATGAGGTCGACGTCGTTGTCGACGTGGATGAACAAGTAATTGTCATGGAGCGAGCTCATCGAGATTTTCGTGAGCTGTGTGATCGGGACGACGCGGCGTTCTTTGGGTTTGTCCATCTTGTCCGCCTTGACGTTGTGGAGGGCCGTTTCCCCGATGAGGAGGAGCCGCGACTGCGCGACAAACCTATTTCGACAGCCACCCATTCCGTCAAGCTGCGCGCGGTCCATCCAATCTCGATCACGTACTTTTCGTTGACCTTGAGCGTGACTCCGGCGAACAGGACCTGGCGCTCCTTGGTTGCTGTCAGCAGCGCCTGGATCGGTGCGTGCTTGTTCAGGTCCAAGTAATCGCCCAAGTAGACCCGATCCAACGTGTCGCGGCGGCGCTTCTTCTTTCCAAACAACCTATGCACGAAGCAACCACCACCAGGATGAGTCCCGGTCTTGTCCAAGACTGGCGCACCGTTCAAACTCGGTGCGGATGCCGAGCATGGCGCGATAGCACTTTTGCGCGAGGTCCGGCGACATGCGGCGCCGCGTTTGGCGGCCCTTCCACCGAGAACTGAACACCTGGACGGCTTTCTTGAGACGCTCGAGTTTGCGCACGGCCAGGTTGCGCTTGATGTGGCTGGTCAGGAAACTCGCCGCGTTGTATACTTCGTCCCGTGCGAGGCGCGCGTGCAGGCGCGACGTCGGCAAGAGCAACTTGGACGCCAGGTCGTTCCAGTGCGCGTACAAGGCCGCGACTTTGGCTTTGTCCGCGGCGCCTTGGCGGCGCTTCAAACGATCCTAGCCATCCATTTCTGTCAGGTTCACGACATCCATCGGATGCGTGCTTTGTCGCCCTTGCACGCGCTCTCGTCGGGATGAACGTGCCTGCAAGTTATCAACGACTGCCGTGTACCGCTTGTTCAAGTCGGCGTACACGACGGCGTATTTTGCCAACCGGGCGCGGAGCTATACCTCGACGATGAAAACTCGAAGCGCCGTCTTCGTGGCAGACCAACCCAGGACGTACCAGTCGACGAATCCATGCAGCTTCGATGATTTTCGCGATCTGCGGCAGCTTGTCTTGACGCAGCCGCTCGAGCGAAAAAAGGGCGGCGGGGTGCTTGATAAAGACTTTGTTTCGGCCGAGTGAAAAACACCCGAGCGACTCGATGTCTTCCTTGAACGGGATAATGGTTTGTTGCGTCTCCTTTCCGTCGATCGGTTTGTTGTTCTTGGCGGCCAAGTGCGCGCGGTACACTTCGAGGGGCGTCATGGGGCGCTTGCCGCCACTCGCTTCCGCTTCCCGCTGGACAGACACGGGCTGCAGGCTGGGGAGGACGCCGACGTCGTCCGCGGTCAGCAACTCCAACGTGGCTTGGCGCTGCATGCAGAGACCACGTCAGTTGCGTCCAAGAAAAGTAGGAATGGGTGGCGGTAGTACCGTGGAGCAGTTCTTGGGGGCCGGCCACGACGTGCGCGACAGTATTTTGTACCGGTGAAGAAACGTGGCGTACGTTTCGCGGTAGCAAAACCCGGCTCGACGGACGCGGATGTTTTCAACAAGGCCAAGGCAGTGGACTTGTGCCGACACAAGCTCCTTGTTTATCGTGCCCGACATTTTCTTCTCGTTGGGCTTGATGCACCTGCATGACGACGCAGGGGTGAGGTCCATCTCCCAGTGTACGAGCGGCGAGAGACACACACACAAAAAAAGGAGCACGTCAGGTGTGTTGGTCATGGACATCACGATCGAGAAACGCTCTCGACGGCCATCGCCACGCGACCAAACCATCCAACGCCAGCAAAAGGACTGCGTCGTACCGGACGTAGTGGGGGTTGCACATGTTGAGGTCCTGGACAAGCGCATTGACTTGCGCGCGGAACTGGAACGACGTGGATGGCGGCCGCTTGAGCTTTTCTTTCTTGGACCGATCGTCGCGAAGGAGGTTGCGAACAAAGCTGCTCGTCGACTTTTGGAGCTCCGTGTACAACTCGGTGAAGAACGAGTCAATGTTGGCCTCGGCAAACCGAGTCAAGTCGTACTCGACGACGCCTGCGATTCCGCAACACGTCACGCGGACAGATCGCCACCCAAAATGTCGTACCAGCGTAATGGCGCACGCTAAACACGCTGCCCTTGACGCGGGACTTGATGTAGTGCGGCTGTTTGGCGAATGTTTCGTTGAATCGGTGCATGAGGACGTCCACCGACGTTTGCGAAATCGCGCATTGTTCGTCCAGGAGCGGCAGGATCCCGGGCATCTTGGCATCTTCGATCAAGTCGCACACGACCTGCCAACACACACACACAAGTCATGCCGCGAGCCACACGCGCGATTCTACCTGGTTGTTGAAAAACTCAATGTTGACCCACGCAATGCCCTCGCGCTTGTACTCGAGCTGCTCGCTCTGCAGCGTCTGCGAGATGAAGAGCTGCTGGAGCTTTTCGTTGACGTAGTTGATGCACAGTTGCTCAAACACGTTTTCCTGGAAAATCTCAAACCCGTAGATGTCCAAGATCCCGATCGTTTGGGACGCCCGGCGCGGATTGTGGATGCCTCTGTTGACCTTTTCGACGAGCCACGTAAAGATGTTGTCGTACACGCATCGCACGACACTGTGGAGAACTTTCTCGCCTACAAACGGACGGTCAGCAACATCCGGGGTGTTTCCGAGAAGCGCTCGACGGACGTGGTACCTTGAGCCGCCGTCAGCGGGACCCGCATCTCGGACCGGTTGATCGTGAGCGACTTGAACGTAAACATGTCCTCCAAGCTGTCGGCCGATACCCCCATCAGCTTGGCGCCAAGTTGCAGCGCTTGCTTCGTCTCGGGCTATACAACACACACATGCCTATCGTGACTGAATTTCACGGCAACCCATCCTTCTCGGAGGGAATATCGTCGAGGGAAGAGAAGGATCCAAGGTCGAACGGTGGCCGACGCTCGCGGTGCAGCACGACCCGCTCGCAGAGAAGTGGCGGAGCGTGCATTCCAGGCCAATGTATGCCACGCGCCAGTCGCATGGCGCTGGCGCGCCTTTGGGATCGGTGCCAGCCCTTGCATTCACACACCCATTCCCACACAACCACCACACACGACATTGCGTAGGACGTACGTGGATGACACAGCACGGGTTGTGGCTCGCGTCTACTTGCGGCACAAATACGACGTTGCCGAGGTGCAAGATGGCCGCGAGCTGCTGGTAAATGTCGCGCTGCTCGACGTCCGTGATGCCGACGGCGGTCATGTGGTGCGCGAGGTCGGCAAACTCGGTGCGATCGTTCACGCCGTCGATCGTGCGGTTTTCATGCTGGAGGAACGCGTACTTGGTCGCGTCCTCGAGGTGCCACTCGGCCTTGTCCGCTTTGGACGCGCCGGCGAGGAGGTGGTAAAAGCAATGAAAGTTGCGCTCGCCGACCGCTTGCGTGATCACGCGGTTTTTCTCGAGCAGGTAGTTGTGGACAAACCCGCCGACGACTTGGCCGCTCGGGTTGAGCTGGAGCAGCATGTACTTGCCAAACCGGGACGAGTTGTTGTTTCGGATCGTCTGCGCGTTCCCGAACGCTTCCAGCACCGGGTTGGCTCGAATCAGGATGCGGCGGACGTTGTTGACGACTTCATCGATCGCGTGCTTTTTGTCGTCCGTGAGTTGCCTATCGAGAGAGATCGCGTCGAGGAGATCAGTGTGCATCGGGGACGGGCGAAAACCCTCGATCGAGGAGATGTCGTCATATCGTCGTACCGCGACTGGTTGACCGCCAAGCGCGTCCGCGCCTTGGTACTGATGTTGGCGATGTACTGGAGGACGTGCTTGGACGTTTCGGTCTTGCCACTGCCCGACTCGCCCGTGATCAAGATGCACTGGTTCGCCTTAAAGTTGATCATGTGCGAGTACGCGCTCTCGGCAATCGCAAACGGATGCGGGTCGTTCTCGTGTATTTCGCGGCCGGAAAAGTCTTCGATCACCGACTCGTCGTAGATGGACCTGCCGTTCCGCTTGATCAGCTTGTACGGGTTGACCGCGATCAGGACGGGACCGATGTACGTGTAGATGTCGTTCGCTTGGTAGCGGGCCGACAGCTCCCTGGTCACGTCCGCCTCGGTCACTTGCGCGAGCAGAATCAAGTCGGTCACGGTCATGCTGGGCGGCGGCAATCGAAAGTGACCCCTCCTCCTGTCGGCCTTTTGGCCGTTTTTCTTGGGGGTAAGTAACCGTTCTGAAATAAGGGAATTTCCGCCGCCCGGGTATTTCCGTGGGGATTTGCCGCGCCATCGACGCCTGTCGCCGCGACTTCGCGGCGCTGCATTCGGTGCTTGAGCACGAGACATAACACCACACAGGGAGGGGACGCTGCTTGGCATGGATGCATTGCCGGCGGGCCCTCGTGCACGCTTGTGGACGCGACACTGTAGGGAGGAGGAATGGCGTGCTTCCCATAATACAGTACAGTGTGACCCGACCAAGGCCGAGAGGCGGCGACCGCCAGCAGGGGAAGACGGCGCCGTGTGGAAGACCAGCGAAAGGGAAAGTGAAAGGATTGAAGTGCAGCCTAGTTGACCGCCTCCTTCGAACGCTGTCGAGTTGTGCCGTCCACGCCTGGCTTGACGGGTTATGTGCAGGGGTACTTATGAAGATAGTAGTAGTAGTACTTATGTATTTTGTAGTACTACGTACAGAAGAAAAGACCAAAACGCGTTCGCGTTAAACCACGATTCCAATCTGAGTACGAAAGGCGACGGACCTGTCGGTACAGTTGTGAATCCACCCGAGCACCCGAGACACCGACGAATCGCAAAACGCGCGAATTGACTTGCTTGGCATGCAATCCAAGGAGCAGGGCGTACCATGTGGAGCGTATTTAAAAGAATCCCGCCATGTCGCACTTTGAACTGCCTGTCGACGTGTACTATCTCAACACGTTAAAATAAAAAACCTGCTGGATGAAGAATTACCTAGGGTTAGGCTGACGTAAAACTGCTTTGGGGCAAGAGTCACGGGGGCTTCGGCAGCCGAGCTCACCGTCCTCCCTGCGATCGAGGCGAAATGCCAGACCGAGATCTCTGGCCTCGATGCTCCATCGAGTCCTGAGTCGACATCAACTTGAGTGGCCTAGCAAGCGAAGCATCGTTGCGCACGGTCCTTGAATGCGTCCACGTCGTACACAAGTCTGCGACGCCACCGAACCGATGCCAAGTACTAGCCGCGTCGCATCGGCAGCCGCCCCGTCGATGTCGACGATCCAAGCGCCAGCGACGACTTCATCTCTTCCACTTACAACGATGACCCAGATAACTCCACCACCACTACGTCGACACTGGTGGCCCCTACTCCCCAAGTCAACTCTGCGACCTCGCCCGCATGTCGGTCGCGACGATTGCAGGCATCCCGTCTTCATATCATCAACGAAAGCTTATATGACATCATCCTATCGAACGCAAGTGAAACATTGCGGTCTTCGGGCGGATGGGACGTCGCGTCCGTCCTGCTCGCGTTGTTGGCGCTGCACAAATATCGTGCGTGCAAGTTCATGGAAGCTGCGGTGCAGCACACACAAAA